>NC_080170.1:125577093-125583412 GCF_950295315.1 Erinaceus europaeus
CCCCTCTCAATTTCTGTCTTTATCTAATAAATAAATAAGTAAAATTGAGAGAGGGGGGGTGAGGGAGAGGGAGAGGGAGAGGGAGAGGGAGAGGGAGAGGGAGAGAGTGAGGGAGAGGGAGAGGGAGAGAGAGAGGCCTGCAGCCCTGCTTCACTGGCCCTGAGAGAGTCTCTCAGGTACCTTCGTCTGAGGACTTGGTGCTTCTTCTATGCTGTCTGAGGGGAGTTAAGCAGCACACACACTGCAGTGCCACAGGCTTTGGGCTTCGTTCGTAGAACATTCTAGAGCAAAAGTCCTATGGGCCTGTCACCCTGCAAATAGCCACATGACTCCGAACACAGCCAGCTGCTGATACCATAACCCACAAAACGCGAGTCCAGAGGCAGTGACCGCTGAGAGGCAGGTCAGTTCAGGGCTGGCCCGGTGTAGCCGTGGCGGCAACGTCCGTCCCCAGAAACAGTCACCCCCAGAGCTGGAGTCCCTGGGGGGAGAGAGAGACAGCATAATGGCCATACAAAGAGACTCTCCCTCCTCAGGCTCCAAAGGCCCAGGTTCAATCCCCTATACCACCATCAGCCAGGGATGAGCAGGGGCCTGGGGGAAAAAAAAGAAAAAGAAAATAAACATTTACAAGAATCGGGCTGTAGCGCAGCGGGTTAAGTGCTTATGGCGCAAAGCGCAGGGACCGGTGTAAGGATCCCGGTTCGAGTCCCCGGCTCCCCACCTGCAGGGGAGTCGCTTCACAGGCGGCGAAGCAGGTCTGCAGGTGTCTGTCTTCCTCTCCCCTTCTCTGTCTTCCTCTCTTCTCTTTGTCCTACCCAACAACAATGACATCAATAACAATAACAACAATAATAACTACAACAAGAAAGCAAGGGCAACGAAAGGGAATAAATAAATATTTTTTAAACTTACTTTATTTTTATTTATTTATTCCCTTTTGTTGCCCTTGTTGTTTTATTGTCATTGTTGTTGTTGGATAGGACAGAGAGAAATGGAGAGAGGAGGGGAAGACAGAGAGGGGGAGAGAAAGACAGACACCTGCAGACCTGCTTCACCGCGTGGGAAGCGACTCCCCTGCAGGTGGGGAGCCGGGGGCTCGAACTGGAACCTTAAGCTGGTCCTTGTGCTTTGTGCCATAAATAATTATTTTTTAAGAGGAAAACATTTGCAAGCATGTTATAAACTGATGATGATACCGTGAAATGGAATAGCTGTTCTTCTCCTTTTTTTAAATGCAAAAATCAAACTCAAAAAAAGAGAGAGGAGAAAAGTAGAATAGCAAACTCTTATCTTTCCTGGAAGTGTCCTGGCCTGAAATAACCCGTCTGTGCTTACTGTCACTGCCTGCTTGGCTCACTCACAGAAGAGAAAGGAAAAGTGATATTCAGCTCAGCTGGAATGAGCCGGGGTGGTGTGGCCTCACTGCTTTGCCCTGTCAGGGCCCAGGCTGCACCAGCTCAGCCTCCGGAGGCCAAAGTGTCCACAGCAGCTGGCAGGCAGAGTCTGCTTGGTGTCCCCCTTCTGCTCTGATTTCTCCACTTCTGTCTGAGGGAGACCATCCCATCTTCATCCTGCTCTTTCTGGCTAGTCTCGCTTCACAGGATTCCTTCAAACTCCATCCCAGATGAGGGGAAGAAGGTGAAGTCACCATTTTTTATAGCTGAGTCGTATTCCATTGTGCATGTAGACCACAGCTTGCTCAGCCACTCATCTGTTGTTGGACACCTGGATGGCCTCCAGGTTTTGGCTGTGACACATTGTGCTGCTGTGAACACAGGTGCACACACATCTTTCTGGATGGGTGTGTTGGGTTCCTTAGCCCTATCCCCAGTAACAGCAGCAACAACAAGCCAAATCACCCCATCCAAAAATGGGGGAGAATCTTCAACCAAAGACAAGATCCAAAGTACCAACAGGAATGAAAAAGTGCTCCAAGTCATTGGTTAGCAGAGAAATGCAGATCAAGGCAACAGTGAGACACCACTTCACCCCGGCGAGAATGTCGGACATCAGAAAGGACAGTAACAGCAAATGCTGGAGAGGCTGTGGGGACAAAGGACCCTCCTCACTGCTGGTGGGAATGTCCGTGGGTCCAGCCCCCATGCAGAGCAGCCTGGAGACCCTCAGAAGGCTGGAAGGGGACCTGCCTGCCCAGTGCCTGGTGTTTGATCTCAGGGGGGCTTGGGGGGTAGGTGGGAGAGGAACTTCTATCTGGATGGTTTATATTCTAGTCAGCTGGGACGTAGGGGCAGCCAGGGGGTCTGGAGAAGCCCCCACCCATTATCGCTTCAGTTCAGAGACCCACATGCCAGATTATATATATTAATGAAGTGAAGAGGACCCCGGGATCCTTGCCGGAGAAGCTTCAGGACTAGGAGAGGCCAGAAGGCACCTGGTTCACCGGAGCCGGGATTCCACCGCTGGGCGAGACCCTGGGTGCTATCTGCCCTGCTCAGAGCGCCGTCTCCGGCTCTCACTCCGGCGTCGGCCCCACCAAGCCCCGGATCAGGCTGGTGTCCACGCACCTGGCAGCAGGGTCACTGCCCCACGGAGGCCCAGAATATCTCCGCACGCCCCCCGTCCCCACCCCAGGAAGGCAGAGCCCTCTGGTTCTCACTGGGCCGTGTCCTCGGCTCTGCAGACACGCGCACCCCTGCACGGCCGGGGCCACAGCTGACGGGAGAGGGAGGGTCAGTGCATTCTCCACGGCCACCTGCCCGTAACCCTCCCTCTGCGGAAGCCTGCCGTTGCCC
This sequence comes from Erinaceus europaeus, assembly GCF_950295315.1. Taxonomy (NCBI): domain Eukaryota; kingdom Metazoa; phylum Chordata; class Mammalia; order Eulipotyphla; family Erinaceidae; genus Erinaceus; species Erinaceus europaeus. The sequence goes on from NC_080170.1 coordinate 125,579,850, forward strand.
CCGCCCCGTCCAGCCTTGGCCCAGACCCAGGCCTGGTTTTTCCAGTGGGACCGGAGGCAACTGGCCAGGCCCCTCCTTCACCCCTGGCAGGGTGGGGTGGGGTGGGCATCCCTGGCAGGGTGCTTTGCCTGTGTTCCCTCAGAATGGTGTGTCTGGGGTTCGGAAGCTGAGAACAAAGGAAAGAGGGCTGGGGAGAGGGCATAGGGGGTCTGGAAAGGACTCGACTCTCTCGCCTGAGTCTTCGAGGGTACAGGTTCAGTTCCCAGCACCAGCGTCTGGTATTTCTCTCTCTCCTTAAGAGTAATGAACTCGGGAGCCGGGCGGTAGCACAGCGGGTTAAGCGCAGGTGGCGCAAAGCGCAAGGACCGGCGTGAGGATCCCAGTTTGAGCCCCCGGCTCCCCACCTGCAGGGGAGTCGCTTCACAGGCGGTGAAGCAGGTCTGCGGGTGTCTGTCTTTCTCTCCCCTTCTCTGTCTTCCCCTCCTCTCTCCATTTCTCTCTGTCCTAACAATGACGACATCGGTAACAACAACAATAATAATTACAACGACAATAAAAAGACAGCAAGGGCAACAAAGGGGAAAATAAATAAATAAAATCACAAAAAAAGTAAAAAAATAAGTAATGAACTCATAATAATTATAAAGGAAGTTGCGGAGCACTGCGCTGACCAGTCCTGGGGGTGGGGTGAAGGGGGCTGCTGTTTCTCCTCCTCTCTGTCCACAGAGGCACCCCACACACACACCTGCTGGGGAGAGGGGTTGGCAAAGGTCTCCCTTTGTCATGGGGCTGAAGCTTACAGTGTGGGGACCCCTCCCTCCTCTGGCCTCTGAGTAAGAGGCAGTGTCTGCAAAGAGGCTGCCTGGCTGCATATGTGCTGCCTGGGTCTGAGTCCCAGCACCACACGGGGCTGTTCCACAGCACCAGGGGAGGCTCTGGGGCTGTGGTGTTTCTCTTTCTCGCTTTGAATCAAATTTTAAAAAGAAGGTAGTAGTGTCATCACACAGGCACAGGGCTTGGGCTCCATGCTTCACAGGGCTAAAAAAAGAGCAAAACGTGACTCACCTTCAGTCTTAAGATAAAACAAAAGACCAGGAAGAGGAAGAGGGGGAGGGGGAGGAGGAGGAGAGTGAAATAAGAGGCAGAACTCAGCACAAAGGCAGCTCACAGGCAGGTATTAGCTGTAGGTGAGAAAAGAGAAAAATCCAGAAGCAAATGTGATTTTCCTGTAAGAACATCAGCCACTGGGGGACAGCACAGGGCTCTGCACACAGACTCCCTGCCCGAGGCTCTGAGGCCCCAGGTTCAATCCCCAGCAGAACTCTTGTCTGTCTCTGTGTATTGTTTGCTCTCTGTACCCCTCTCATTAAAGAAAATAAATGTTTTTTTTTAAGATAAAGAAAGGAAAGAAAGAAAGAAAGAAAGAAAGAAAGAAAGAAAGAAAGAAAGAAAGATGCCTCCAGTCTGACTGGAAAAACCGGGTCTGGGCCGGGCAGGGGCAGGGGCAGGGGGCAGGAGGCAGGGGGCAGGGGCAGGGGGCAGGGGCAGGGGCAGGGGGCAGGAAGCAGGGGCAGGGGCAGGGGGCAGGAAGCAGGGGCAGGGGCAGGGGGCAGGAAGCAGGGGGCAGGGGCAGGGGGCAGGGGGCAGGGGGCAGGAAGCAGGGGGCAGGGGCAGGGGGCAGGGGCAGGGGGCAGGAAGCAGGGGGCAGGGGCAGGGGCAGGGGGCAGGAAGCAGAGGGCAGGGGGCAGGGGCAGGGGGCAGGGAGCAGGAAGCAGGGGGCAGGGGTAGGGTCAGAGGCAGAGGCAGGGGCAGGGGCAGGGGCAGAGGCAGGGGCAGGGGCAGGGGGCAGGGGGCAGGGTCAGAGGCAGAGGCAGGGGCAGGGGCAGGGGGCAGGGGGCAGGGGGCAGGGGGCAGGGGTAGGGTCAGAGGCAGAGGCAGGGGCAGGGGGCAGGGGTAGGGGTAGGCTTCCGCAGAGGCAGGGTTCCGGGCAGAGGTGAACCGCAGCCTTTCCTGCCTTCCTTGTGGGGGGGGCGGGGGGGCCAGGGGTCCCCCACCCGACTCTGGTGACAGGCTTCACCTCAGGGCTGGTCTTTTCTCCTCCTGGGGCTCCCCAGTTTGGGCCAGAGTCGGGGGCTCAGACTGGTGCTCCAGGCCTGGCCCCACCTCCATGTGCCTGAATGACAGGACCTGGGTTCGAGTCCCAGCACTGCATGTGCCTAAGTCAAGTTTGCAGTGTCTCCTCATAAAATAAATGAATCCGGTTCTGAAACATTCTCTATATTTTATTTTTTATTCATTTTCCCTTTTGTTGCCCTTGTTGTTTTATTGTTGTGGTTATTATTGTTGTTGTTATTGATGTCGTTGTTGGCTAGGACAGAGAGAAATGGAGAGAGATGGGGAAGACAGAGAGGGGGAGAGAAAGACAGACACCTGCAGACCTGCTTCACCGCCTGTGAAGCGACTCCCCTGCAGGTGGGGAGCCGGGGGCTCGAACCCGGGACCCTTACGCCGGTCCTTGTGCTTTGCGCCACATGCGCTCAACCCGCTGCGCCACTGCCCGACCCCCAAAACATTTTTTTAAATCGTTACGGGTGTTGTCACTGGGGCGTGGTGCCAGCACTATAAATCCACCGCTCCCAGGGGCCATTATTTTCCTTCTTGTTCTCCTCCTCCTTCTATCTGACAGGATGGAGAGAAATTGAGAGAGGGGGAGACAGAGAGGGAGAGAGACTGAGAGACCCCTGCAGCCCTGCTTCACCACTGGGCTTGAACCCGAGTCTTGTGCCCGGTAACTTGTGCGCTCAACCAGGTGCGCCACCATCTGGCTCCCAGTAAATAAGGTTCAAAGATGTATTTGTGGGGGCTGGTGGGGGTCCACCTAGCTGAGTGCCCACATCACAATGAACAAGCACTGGGTTCAAGTCCCCGGACCCCACCTGCAGGGGGGAAGCTTCAGGAGGGGTGGAGCAGGGCTGCAGGGGTCTCTCTGTGTCCCCCCCTCCCTCCCCTTCCCCTCTCTATTCTCTCTGCCCTATTAAATAAAAAATAGGGAAAAAACAAGGAAAAAATGGCCACCAGGAGCAGTGGATTCGCGGTGCTGGCACTGAGCCCCAGTGACAACTCTGGTGGCAAAGAAATGAAAAAACAAGTAAAAGTAAAGACGTATTGATGGGCTGGAGACAGCACAGTGGTTCTGCCTGAGGCTCTGAGGGCCCGGGTTCAACCCCCTGCACGGCCATCAGCCAGAGCTCAGCAGGGCTCTGCTATTAAAGAAGGAAAGAAACCAGGCCCTGTGGCCTGCTAGGTGACGGGCTCACACGCGCGCGCGCACGGCCTGGATTCCATATCGGGCATTGTGTGTGACAGAGTGCTGCCCTGGTTCCCACTCGCTGAGGATTTTAAAGGAGGAAGAGGAGGAGAAAGAGAGGAGGAAGAGAAAGAAGAGGGGGAGGAGAAGGGGGAGGAGGAGGAGGAAGGAGGAAGAGAGGAGGAAGAGAAAGGGGAGGAGAAGGGGAAGAAGGAGGAGGAGGAAGAGAAGAAAGAGGAGGAGAAGGAAGAGGAGG
>NC_080170.1:125583612-125621112 GCF_950295315.1 Erinaceus europaeus
AGGCTGGGGGACAGAGCGAGGGGAGAGGCTGGGGGACAGAGTGAGGGGACAGGCTGGGGGGACAGAGCGAGGGGAGAGGCTGGGGGACAGAGTGAGGGGAGAGGCTGGGAGGACAGAGTGAGGGGACAGGCTGGGGGGACAGAGTGAGGGGACAGGCTGGAGGACAGAGTGAGGGGACAGGTTGGGGGGACAGAGTGAGGGGAGAGGCCGGGGGGACAGAGTGAGGGGACAGGCTGGCGGACAGGCCAGGGGTCCTGGCTGGGGGGACAGAGTGAGGGGAGAGGCTGGGGGGACAGAGTGAGGGGAGAGGCTGGGGGACAGAGCGAGGGGACAGGCTGGGGAACAGGCCAGGGGTCCTGGCTGGGCCGTACCGTTGAAGGCCAGCGGCTCTGCCAGCTTCATGAGGGCGACGTCATTCCCCAGCCGCTTGGGCCTGTATTTGCTGTGGTAGATGATTCTGTCCACCAGGTGCGAGGGCGCCGGGCTGTCCAGCAGGGAGACCAGCCCCACCTGGACCGTCCAGGACTTGGGGACGTAAAGGCTGCGGCAGGAGGGGGTGCTGAGCTCTGGGCCCGGGACGCAGGGCGGGGAGAGAGAGGCTGCAGCCCCCTCCCGTGCTGTCTGGAAGCTTCCTCTCTGCTCCCCGGAGGGCCTGGGGCATCTGGGAGCCCAGCTCAGCTCTTGGGGTCCCTGCTCAGTCACTGGCTGGTCACGGCCACTCTGCAGCGCAGGTCTCGACACCCACAGCTCTGAGGACCCTGCCCCTGCGGCCTGCTCCATCCCCAGCCCGGCACAGACTGGCTTACTCTCACTCTCTCCCTAAAGAAGAAAAAGAAGACGAGGAGGAGGAGGAGGAGGAGGAGGAGGAGGAGGAGGAGGAGGAGGAGGAAGACAGGGACCAGGTGGCAGCGAGGGCGTGTTCCCATGCTCAAGGTCCCTGGTTCAATCCCCCGGCCCCCACCTGCAGGGTGGGAAAGCTTCACGAGTGGTGAAGCAGGGCTGCAGGTGTCTCTCTGTCTCTGTCTCCCTTTCTGCCCTCCTCTCTGCTCTCAATTTCTCTGTCTTGTCAAATGTAAGAAAAAATAAATAAATCATAAAGATGAATTTGTTTATTTTCATAAGAGAGAGAGAATGACAGAGAGCAGACCACCGCTAGACTGTCGTTGGAGGTCCTCGGGGACTGAACCTGCAGCCTCCAGGACTCGGGCGTGCAAGGCTGGGCTCCTTCCGCTGTGCTGTCTCCCTGCCTGTCTCCCTTCCCTGTGAAGGCGCACGAGTGGTGAAGCAGGGCTGCAGGTGTCTCTCCGTCTCTCCCCCTCTGCCTCCCCTCCCCTCTTAATTTCTCTCTGTGCTATCAAATAAAATAGGAAAGAAAGAAAGAAAGAAAGAAAGAAAGAAAGAAAGAAAGAAAGAAAGAAAGAAAGAAAGAAAGAAAGAAAGAAGAAAAAGACAGGCCACTGAGAATGGTGGATCTGCAGTGCTGGCGCCGAGCTCCGGCAGTCACCCTGGAGGCAATCAGAAGGGGAGGGGGGCCGGGTGGTGGCGCACCAGGGTAAGCGCACATAGGGCGAAGCGCAAGGATCCGGGTTCAAGCCCCCGTCCCCACCTGCAGGGAGGAAGCTTCATGAGCGGTGAGGCAGGGCTGCTGGTGTCTCTCTCTCTCCCCCTCCTCTCTCCATTTCTCTCTGCCTCTATCCAGTAATAAAGAAATTAAAGTATTTAAAAAAAAAAACAGCTATGCAACGATTGCCACCTCAACATGCTTCAGCTCAGACTGTGTCCAGAGACTTCACGTGTGGAATGACAACCCTTCAGCTTCATTACTCGGGTGAGACCTTTCCTTTTATAGTTCACTCTAATTTCATCTCAGGTAGTTCACTTTCTAACAAAGTCTCAAAACCTAGATATAGACCAGGTTCTGTGAGAGAGAGCTTATGTGCACACGTATCCATAAACTACTGCAAAATATATACCTGAAAGCAGGACTACACTAGAGTTTGCAGTGAGTACCTCCCTAACACTTCCTCTCCACTATTCCAAGCTTTGGGTCCATGATTGCTCAACAAATTGTTTTTTTTTTTGTTTTTTTTTTTTAGTATTGAGTAATTCTATTTTTATTTTTCTTTATGATTTATTTATTGGTCAGAGATAGAAGATCAGAGCTTCACTACAGCAAATTTAGTGCTAAAGATTGAAGTCAGTAACTCCTGCTTCAGGTTCCAAGATCTATTTTTGTACCTCCTTCTTGGGCATGAGAATTTTTTTTTTTTTTAATTTCAATTTCTGCTTTGCGTTTCTACTTCTTTTTTTTTTTTTTACATGCATAACATTCCCCAGATTCCCATTTAGCAATACAACCTCCACTATTTCATTCATCATTTTTCATGGACCTGTATTCTCCCCACCCACCCACCCACCCACCCCAGAGTCTTTTACTTTGGTGCGATACTCCAATTCCATTTCAGGTTCAACTTGTGTTTTCTTTTCTAATCTTGTTTTTCAACTTCGGCCTGAGAGTGAGATCATCCCATATTCATCCTTCTGTTTCTGACTTATTTCACTCAACATGATTTTTTCAAGGTCCATCCAAGATCAGCTGAAAACGGTGAAGTCACCATTTTTTACAGCTGAGTAGTATTCCATTGTGTATATATACCACAACTTGCTCAGCCACTCATCTGTTGTTAGACACCTGGGTTGCTTCCAGGTTTTGGCTATTACAAATTGTGCTGCCAAGAACATATGTGTACACAGATCTTTTTGGATGGATGTGTTGGGTTCCTTAGGATATATCCCCAGGAGGGGAATTGAGGGTGTGGGGTCAAAGGAACCCTCCTGCACTGCTGGTGGGAATGTCAATTGGTCCAACCTCTGTGGAGAACAGTCTGGAGAACTCTCAGAAGGTTAGAAATGGACCTACCCTATGACCCTGCGATTGCTCAACAAATTGTTTGGCTTCATATGTTAACTCTCTTTTCAGCCACCAGGTTCCAGATGCCATCAGGATGCCAGCCAGGCTTCCCTGGACTGAAGGCCCCACCAATGTGTCCTGGAGCTCAGCTTCCCCAGAGACCCACCCTACTAGGGAAAGAGAGAGGCAGACTGGGAGTATGGACCGACCCGTCAACGCCCATGTTCAGCGAGGAAGCAATTACAGAAGCCAGACCTTCCACCTTCTGCAACCCACAATGACCCTGGGTCCATACTCCCAGAGGGATGGAGAATGGGAAAGCTATCAGGGGAGGGGGTGGGATATGGAGATTGGGTGGTGGGAATTGTGTGGAGTTGTACCCCTCCTACCCTATGGTTTTGTTAATCAATAATAAATAAATAAATAAAAACAGCTGCAGGTGTGCAGTCCTGTGTGGGGCCCCGTGGCCCCCAGCCATGGGCGGGAAGGGGCCCTGCTCACCGTGGCCACGTCCCGCCCCCGCCCCCGCCCTGGTCAGGCCAGGAAGGTCACACTCACTCGTACACGCAGTGGGCAGCCGTGACGATCCACACGGGGGTGATGATGGAGCCCCCACACAGGTGGTAGCCCTGGTACTGCAGGCTGGCCTGCCAGGGCCACTGTGCCAGGGAGGACGCGTTCCCCCCCACGATGCGGGGGCTGGAGCCCCTTCTCAAGCCGCAGACTGCGGGCGGGGGGGGGCAAGGGAGGGGGTGGTCGGGGCGGGCGGCACCCCAGACCTGGGAGACCCCCGTCACCGGGCTGCGCCCTCCCCAGGATGCCTGAGCCTTGGGAGGAAAGGAGACCCCCCCACCCTGGACTCCGCCAGCCCCCTCCTCACTCGGCCTGTCCACCCCTACCCTGAGCCCTCACACTCCACCCCTGCATTGTGACCCCATGCAGCCGGAAGGAGGGGTGTCCACCCCGGGGTGGAGCCGGGACACGAGGACGCTGTCACTCTGTTCCGGGGAGAGCAGGGGCGTTCAGGCAGCAAAGCCCCCCAGGGAGCAAGGGGATCCCAGAGCGAAGGCGGCAGGTGACCTGCCCCCTCAGGGGGCCACGCAGCCACCACCCTGGCCCCGGTGGGGGGCGCCCTCCCAGAAGTGGGGGTGAGTGAGCAGGCAGTGGGCTCTGTGGCTCGGACGCTCACCTGTGCACTTCAGCGTGACCACACGGCCTGAGGGACACCCCTCCCTAAAGAAAGGAGTCAGTGTGAGACCCCGTCTCTGTGGTGGACACCTTAGAAGACTGCAGCAAATGGTCTCCAGGGGGCCGGGGACACAGCAAAGGGGCTCTGCCAAAGGCCAGCCTGCCCGAGGCTCTGAGGGCCTAGGTTCAAGCCCGGCACCACGATCAGCCAGAGCTCGGCAGGGCTCTGGGGTCTTGCTCATCTGTGTGTCTGTCTATCTATCTGTCTATGTATCTATCTATCATTAAAAATGGGCAGAAATGGGAGCTGGGCGGTAGCACAGCAGGTTAAGCGCAGGTGGCACAAAGCGCAAGGACCGGCATAAGGATCCCAGTTTGAGCCCCGGCTCCCCACCTGCAGGGGGGTCGCTTCCCAGGCGGTGAAGCAGGTCTGCAGGTGTCTGTCTGTCTCTCCCCCTCTGTGTCTTCCCCTCCTCTCTCCATGTCTCTCTGTCCTATCCAACAACGACGACATCAATAACAACAATAATAACTACAACGATAAAAACAACAAGGGCAACAAAAGGGAATGCATAAATAAATATTTTTAAAAGGAAACATGAGCAGAAGTGAAGAGATAAGCACAGAAGGGGAAACACACAGTAGAACGTGGCCTGGGTTTGTTTTTCTAGCTTTTTCTCTGCCACTCGTCTGCTGGTCTTTCTCATCTCCTCCCTTCCTCTCCCTCTGACCGTTCTCACTCCGACACCTCTCAGTGAGGGGCAGGCCCCACTCACACCCTCCGTCGGCGCTGTGGGCTCACACAGTCCCTGGCGTGGGGGGTCAGGGCCTTGCACCCCCAGAGACCGGCCAGCCAGCCCAGGACACCGGGAGCCCCTCCCGCCGGTGGAGACTTCCCCGCTCACCTGGCGTACACCGAGTGGTGCAGGGCGGCCACCTTCTCTGCAGGCAGCAGGTGGTTTATGGCAGCAAAGTCCTGCTGGAACCGCTCCTCCAGCAGATCCAGCCGCAGGGGCGCCGAGCCGGTGTAGCTGTGGGCACAGGGACCCCAGAGACGCTCAGGCCGCGCCCCAGATCCGTCACGTGTCCCGTGTCCCTGAGCCCCAAGCCTGCTGGTCAATTCAGCAAGTTTCTGGGGGCCCAGCCCAGTGCGCCCCAAACGGCCCAGACCAGGTAGTGATGCTCCTCCCTGCGGAGCTGGGGAGACCCCTCCCCGGGGGCTGGAGACCCCCGTGGGGCCGCAGGCTGTCTGTCAGCAGGGGCAGGGAGCAGAGGCAGTCAGGGCGGGTGGGCACCCCAGACCTGGGAGACCCCCGTCACCGGGCTGCACCCTCCCCCGGACTCCCGAGCCCGGGGAGGAAGGGAGACCCGCCACCCTGGACCCCTTCAGCTCCCTCCTCACTCGACCATCCGCCCCCACCCTGAGCAGCGTGAAGGAGGGTCATCCACCCCAGGTTAGGGCCGGGACACGGGGAGGCTGTCACACCATTCCGGGGAGGGGCGGTGGCATTCAGACAGCAAAGCCCCCCAGGGACAAGAAGACAGGACCAAGTGGGGTGACCATGGGCAGCGCCAAGACAGCTGTGCCGGGTGGGCAGGGCACGGCAGGGTCGGGGGCAGTCACGGCCACCCCACGAGACTGTCACCACCCCCAAATTCCGGAAGTCGGATGAGGGAGCCGGGCTGAGCCCACCCCAAAGTGTGTCCTGACTGACCCTGGGGGCCTCTCCATGCCGGCTCACCTGGCGGGGGCAGTGGGGCCCACCAGCGGGAGCGGGGAGCCCGGGCTTAGTGTGAGGAGAGTCCAGCCCAGTGGGGAGGTTGGGGGCTGCCCTGCAGAGGACTGTGCTCAGGGGAGGTGTCACACCCCTGCAGCCAGCCGGGACCCCTTTTCTCTCCCTCGCTGGCCCCTGCTGAGACCCCTTTTCAGAGAACACCTCAGGCGCAGGGCTGAGGCTCCGACGTCGCTGAGACTCTGAGACGTGATCCTGCCATCCGGGACACCGGTACCCGGGGGCCTTGCTCTCGGCTGCTGGACGAAGTGGCCTTTGGGTGACAAGCACTTGGGCTCCAGCATTGGTGACAGTGTGGCCTGAGCCACTGACGGTGTGTGTGGGGGGGGAGGGGCGTTTGCGCCGCTGTCTGTGCTGCTCCCACTGTGGGGGGGGGGGGGAGTGACCTCCGCTGGGCCCGGCCGCTGGCACCCATCCCCAGACCTTGGGCCCTGTCCCCACCCCGGCACCTGTCCCCAGGCTCTGTGCCCCCAGCACTTGTCCTCAGGCCCTGTCCTCCCCGGCGCCCGTCCCTAGACCCTGTGCCCTCCCCAGGCCCGTCCCCAGGCCCTGCCCTGCTCCATCACCTCGAGTAGCCCAGCTGGGCACAGGCAATGCTGCCATACTGGTCCTCCCAGTCCTCGGAACACAGGGTCCTCCAGGCGGCGGCCGTGAACACCTGCAGAACTGCTCTCTGGCCGCTCACGCGGACTGGCCACAGCCGGGGGGTGGGGAGGACAATCCCGTGAGTGGCCATCGGGTCCCCGCCCCTCCTCACTCAGCTGCACCCCTCCTGCCCCCACCCCTGTGATTCCCTCTTCCACCCTCCCGGCGGTGACCCCTCCCGGGGACGAGTCCGGCTGGACGGGCCGAGTGCAAGTGGACAGACGGGCGGGCGGGCGGGACCTACCACAGCGGAACTCGTCCTCCCCATCCCTGCAGTCGGGGACGCCGTCACAGCGCGCGGTCAGCTCGATGCACTTGAAGGAGGAGCTGCAGCGGAACCTCCCCGAGCAGTCGAAGTGGACTGGGCAGGGCGGGGGCGTCAGGGGCGTCAGGGGCTCGCCGGGCAGCATCCCCCACTGCCCACCCTGGAGGTCAGAACCCCGGCCCCCAGCCCCGGGAAGCCCAGGGTGCAGGACCCCAGGCCCCTCCCCGCCTGTGACTGAGCAACACGGAGACCCCAGGGCGGAGCAGGTGGGGAGGGGGGACTTGTCTGATGACCGAGGGGGCTGGGCGGTGGCGCACCTGGTTAAGCAAGGACCCGGGTTCGAGCCCCAGGTCCCCACCTGCAGGGGGAAAGCTTTACGAGTGGTGAAGCAGGGCTGCAGGTGCCTCTCTGTCTCTCTCCCTCTCTGTCTCCCTCTTCTGCCTCAATTTCTCTCTTTTTCTATCAAATAAAATAAAGTTTAGGGAGTCGGGCGGTAGCACAGCAGGTTAAGCACACGTGGCATAAAGCACATGGACCGGCGTTAGGATCCCGGTTCGAGCCCCCGGCTCCCCACCTGCAGGGGAGTCACTTCCCAGGCGGTGAAGCAGGTCTGCAGGTGTCTGTCTTTCTCTCCCCCTCTCTGTCTTCCCCTCCTCTCTCCATTTCTCTCTGTCCTATCCAACAACAACGACATCAATAATAGCTACAATAATAAAACAACAAGGACAACAAAAGGGAATAAACAAATATTTTTCAAAATTTTTAAAAGAAAGTTAAAAAAAAAAGAAAGAAAGAAATGATTCCTTAGACGGGAGCCCCACATCTGTCCTGTGAGTCCCTTCTTGGGGAGCCACAGCGGGGCCTGGCCACCCCGCCCAGAACCTTCACTCCCGCGGGATCCAATTTTAATTTCTCAGCTGTCTCTGGCTGGCAGCCTCCTGGTGACAGGACCCCTAGCCTGGCCAGTGTCCCCCCCTTCCAACCCTCTGTCCCCCTGCGGCCACAGCCCGGGCCGCAGTGTCCCCCCTGCCCGCGCCCCACCCCCGCCGCGCTCATTCAAGCTGCGGGCCTGCTGCGTAATTCACGTGCTCACCACCCAGCCCCACGGCCAGAGCCACGGTCAGCGCGATGACCCCAATGACCAGCACGGGGAAGAGCTTGAGGGGCAGCACAGACAGCAGCTGGGCGGCCACGGCGTCAGCGTCTGAAAGGGAGGGAGGGACGGAGGGCAGCAGCCCCAGAGGGGACATGGGTCGTGGTCACTCTGCACAGCCCGGCCCTCGCTGGCCCGCCCTCGACCTGGGGCGCTGTCCCTCCGGGAGCTTCCTTGGGTCTCTCCTCCTTGGGCCCACTCCCAGGATTCAGCCCGGGGGACGCGTGGACGGCACCGCGCAGGGAAAGAACAAGCAGGGCTGCGGCGGGGCAAGCGGGAGGCAGAGGCAAGGCCAGCAGGAGCCCCGCAGGCGTGGGGCGAGAGGGCAGGGGCAGCTCTGCCTGTGCTGTGCCAGGGCTCAGCAGCGGACGGGTCCTCGGTGGGTGACTGAGCGAGCGAGGAGCAGGAGGACGGAGGGAGGACAGATAGTGGGGGTGAGGGGTGGATCACAGGTGGACGGATGGATGGACGGATGGACGGATGGATGGACGGATGGTGACTAAACCGGTGGTGGGTGGGTGGGTGGAAGGATCACAGGTAGACGGATGGATGGATGGATGGATGGATGGATGGATGGATGGATGATGGATGGATGATGGATGGATGGATGGATGGATGGATGGATGGATGGATGATGGATGGATGGATGGATGGATGGATGATGGATGGATGATGGATGGATGGATGGATGGATGGATGATGGATGGATGATGGATGGATGGATGGATGGATGGATGGATGGATGAATGGATGATGGATGGATGGATGGATGGATGGATGGATGATGGATGGATGATGGATGGATGGATGGATGGATGGATGAATGGATGATGGATGGATGGATGATGGATGGATGGATGGATGAATGGATGATGGATGGATGAATGGATGATGGATGGATGGATGGATGGATGGATGAATGGATGATGGATGGATGAATGGATGATGGATGGATGGATGGATGGATGGATGGATGGATGATGGATGGATGGATGATGGGTGGATGGATGGATGGGTGGATGATGGATGGTGAATAAACCGGTGGTGGGTGGATAGGTGGGTGGGTGGATGGAAGGATCACAGGTAGACGGATGGATGGATGGATGGATGGATAAATGAATGGATGATGGATGGATGGATGGATGGATGATGGATGGATGATGGATGGATGAATGATGGATGGGTGGAGGGATGATGGATAGATGAATGACAGATGGGTGGATGGATGGATGGATGGAGGGATAGATAGATGGAGGATGCATGGATGGATGGATGATGGATGGATGGATGATGGGTGATGGGTGGATAAGAAGGTAAATGGATAACTGAGTAAATGGATGACCTAATGGACAGATTAATGGATGGATGGATGAAAAGAAGAAAGAATTAAAAGAAGGAAGGAAGGAAGGAAGGAAGGAAGGAAGGAAGGAAGGAAGGAAGGAGACAAGGATGGATTAAAGGAAGGCAGGAGGCAGGCAGGCTAGGGGGTGAGAGGGGGAAATGGTCGAGGGTCACGGGGTGCCATGAGGGACGTCCATGTCTTCATCTCAGGGGTCAGCAGTCAGAGGCCCCGGCTCTCGGCTCCAGGCCGTCAGTGTCTCTTCACAGCCTTGCCGCCCCGAGCCGGACCAGCACCCCTGCTCAGAGACCCTCATCACCCAGCCCTGCAGCACCCTGCTCAGAGACCCTCATCACCCAGCCCTGCAGCACCCCTGCTCAGAGACCCTCATCACCCAGCCCTGCAGCACCCCTGCTCAGAGACCCTCATCACCCAGCCCTGCAGCACCCCTGCTCAGAGACCCTCATCACCCCAGCCCTGCAGCGCCCTGCTCAGAGACCCTCACTCTCAGAGGCTCTCATCACCCCAGCCGTGCAGCACCCTGCTCAGAGACCCCCACTCTCAGAGACCCTCATCACCCAGCCCTGCAGCACCCCTGCTCAGAGACCCCCATTCTCAGAGGCTCTCATCACCCCAGCCCTGAAGCACCCTGCTCTGAGACCCCCACTCTCAGAGACTCTCATCACCCCCGCCCTGCAGCACCCTGCTCAGAGACCCCCACTCTCAGAGACTCTCATCACCCCCGCCCTGCAGCACCCTGCTCAGAGACCCCCACTCTCAGAGACTCTCATCACCCCCGCCCTGCAGCACCCTGCTCAGAGACCCCCACTCTCAGAGACTCTCATCACCCCAGCCCTGCAGCACCCTGCTCAGAGACCCCCACTCTCAGAGACTCTCATCACCCCAGCCCTGCAGCACCCTGCTCTGAGACCCCCACTCTCAGAGACTCTCATCACCCCCGCCCTGCAGCACCCTGCTCAGAGACCCCCATTCTCAGAGACTCTCATCACCCCAGCCCTGCAGCACCCTGCTCAGAGACCCCCACTCTCAGAGACTCTCATCACCCCCGCCCTGCAGCACCCTGCTCAGAGACCCCCACTCTCAGAGCCTCTCATCACCCCCGCCCTGCAGCACCCTGCTCAGAGACCCCCATTCTCAGAGGCTCTCATCACCCCAGCCCTGCAGCACCCTGCTCAGAGACCCCCACTCTCAGAGGCTCTCATAACCCCAGCCCTGCAGCACCCTGCTCAGAGACCCCCACTCTCAGAGACCCTCATCACCCAGCCCTGCAGCACCCCTGCTCAGAGACCCTCATCACCCCAGCCCTGCAGCGCCCTGCTCAGAGACCCTCATCACCCCAGCCCTGCAGTACCCCTGCTCAGAGACCCCCACTCTCAGAGGCTCTCATCACCACAGCCGTGCAGCACCCCTGCTCAGAGACCCCCATTCTCAGAAGCTCTCATCACCCCAGCCCTGCAGCACCCCTGCTCAGAGACCCCCATTCTCAGAGGCTCTCATCACCCCAGCCCTGCAGCACCCTGCTCTGAGACCCGCACTCTCAGAGACTCTCATCACCCCAGCCCTGCAGCACCCTGCTCAGAGACCCCCACTCTCAGAGACTCTCATCACCCCAGCCCTGCAGCACCAGCACCCTGCTCAGAGACCCCCACTCTCAGAGACTCTCATCACCCCAGCCCTGAAGCACCCCTGCTCAGAGACTCCCACTCTCAGAGACTCTCATCACCCCAGCCCTGCAGCACCAGCACCCTGCTCAGAGACCCCCACTCTCAGAGGCTCTCATCACCCCAGCCCTGCAGCACTGGCACCCTGCTCAGAGACCCCCACTCTCAGAGACTCTCATCACCCCAGCCCTGCAGCACCAGCACCCTGCTCAGAGACCCCCACTCTCAGAGACTCTCATCACCCCAGCCCTGCAGCACCCTGCTCAGAGACCCCCACTCTCAGAGACTCTCATCACCCCAGCCCTGCAGCACCCTGCTCAGAGACCCCCACTCTCAGAGACTCTCATCACCCCCGCCCTGCAGCACCCTGCTCAGAGACCCCCACTCTCAGAGACTCTCATCACCCCCGCCCTGCAGCACCCTGCTCAGAGACCCCCACTCTCAGAGCCTCTCATCACCCCAGCCCTGCAGCACCCTGCTCAGAGACCCCCACTCTCAGAGCCTCTCATCACCCCAGCCCTGCAGCACCAGCACCCTGCTCAGAGACCCCCACTCTCAGAGACTCTCATCACCCCAGCCCTGCAGCACCAGCACCCTGCTCAGAGACCCCCACTCTCAGAGGCTCTCATCACCCCCGCCCTGCAGCACCCTGCTCAGACTCTCAGAGACTCTCATCACCCCAGCCCTGCAGCACCCTGCTCAGAGACCCCCACTCTCAGAGCCTCTCATCACCCCAGCCCTGCAGCACCCTGCTCAGAGACCCCCACTCTCAGAGACTCTCATCACCCCAGCCCTGCAGCACCAGCACCCTGCTCAGAGACCCCCACTCTCAGAGACTCTCATCACCCCAGCCCTGTAGCACCAGCACCCTGCTCAGAGACCCCCACTCTCAGAGGCTCTCATCACCCCCGCCCTGCAGCACCCTGCTCAGACTCTCAGAGACTCTCATCACCCCAGCCCTGCAGCACCCTGCTCAGAGACCCCCACTCTCAGAGCCTCTCATCACCCCAGCCCTGCAGCACCCTGCTCAGAGACCCCCACTCTCAGAGACTCTCATCACCCCAGCCCTGCAGCACCCTGCTCAGAGACCCCCACTCTCAGAGACTCTCATCACCCCAGCCCTGAAGCACCCCTGCTCAGAGACCCCCACTCTCAGAGACTCTCATCACCCCAGCCCTGCAGCACCCTGCTCAGACTCTCAGAGACTCTCATCACCCCCGCCCTGCAGCACCCTGCTCAGACTCTCAGAGACTCTCATCACCCCCGCCCTGCAGCACCCTGCTCAGAGACCCCCACTCTCAGAGACTCTCATCACCCCAGCCCTGCAGCACCCTGCTCTGAGACCCCCACTCTCAGAGACTCTCATCACCCCAGCCCTGCAGCACCCTGCTCAGAGACCCCCACTCTCAGAGACTCTCATCACCCCCAGCTCTGCAGCACCCTGCTCTGAGACCCCCACTCTCAGAGACTCTCATCACCCCAGCCCTGCAGCACCCTGCTCAGAGACCCCCACTCTCAGAGACTCTCATCACCCCAGCCCTGAAGCACCCCTGCTCAGAGACCCCCACTCTCAGAGACTCTCATCACCCCAGCCCTGCAGCACCGGCACCCTGCTCAGAGACCCCCACTCTCAGAGACTCTCATCACCCCCAGCTCTGCAGCACCCTGCTCAGAGACACCCACTCTCAGAGACTCTCATCACCCCAGCTCTGCAGAAGAGCCAGGAGCCCGTGAGGGTCCAGGGGTGGGCTCAGCCCTCCCTCTGTCCCCACTATCCCCATGGACACCACCCCCAAGATGCCAGGTGGTCTCTTGGCTGTGGGGATGAAACCGGGACAGTGTCCACAGAAAGCGAGTCCAGAGACTCATCCTGGAGGCAGAGGGGTGATGGGGTGACGGGGTGAGAGGGGACGCAGGGGACACTGGAGGGACAGTGGTGGGGGGAGGGGGGCAGCTGTTTTAAGAGGCGAATATGGTCCTTTCTATCCTTCTTTCTCTCTCTTTCATTATTTCTCTCTCTCTCTCTCTCCCCACCAGAGTCATTTTTTCATCGCCCCAGCCCCTTTCAGTCTGTGAGGGCTTTGGACAACCACCAAGACACACGGCCTCTCTGAAGCAGAAGTGCCTCACATCCTCCATCCTCTCCAAAGAAAGGGACGAACCGGCCAGTCCTTTAGTCACCATGTTGGTGGTGTCATCGTCACTGTCACTGGCTCCCCGAGGTCTCCAGGGTGAAGCGCGCGGGTCTCCCTCTCTCCCGTGAATAAGGAAATAAACTTTTGGTCTCTTTATTTCTTTTTGCCTCCAGGGCTCAGTGCCGGCACTATGAATCCACGGCTCCTGGTGGCCATTCTCCCCATTTTATTGGACAGGACAGAGAGAAATTGAGAGGGGAGGGTGAGATAGACAGACACCTGCAGACCTGCTTCATCACTTGTGAAGCTTCACCCCTGCAGGTGGGGGGCCGGGGGCTGGAACCCAGATCCTTGTGCGGGTCCTTGTGCTTTGCACGATGTGCGCTTAACCAGGTACACCACCACCCGGCCTCCTAAATGAATCTTTAAACTCCAGTTACCTAATTACCACTGCTAGGGCCAGAGAGAGTCCAGTTACAGCACCGACCTGCTTGCCTGAGGCCCTGGGTTCAAGCCCCAGCACCCCCTTAAGCCAGAGCTGGCCAGGGCTCCAGGCTCTCTCTCCCTCTCTCCCTCATGAAAATAAAAATTATAAGAGTTGGTGCTTGGTCCAGTGGAGAGGAAGTGACTGCGTCCATGGCTCTTGGCCGTCACAGCCCACTTCTTCTTCTAGCGTTTGCCCTTCTTCCGTAGCCAGTCAACAGCATCAGGTTGAGCCTGATGTAAAGTTTCGAGACCTCCTTTGAATCTGGAGAGGTGGCAGTCGTTGACTATGTGGGTCATAGTCTGTGCCCACTGAGAAGTGCCAACAACACCCTCCGCAGGGCGGCGGGGGGTGGGGGGGTGGCCCAGGGACTTCCAGGCCAGCATCACCTCCACGCCCACCCGGGAATCTGGATCTGGAGCTCAGAAGGGCTCCCACAGAGGACACTTGGGAAGGAGCCCCCAGAGTGACCCCTTCTCTCCTGCCGCCCACCCTTGGGGATCCCAGCACCCAGGGCCAGCCCCGGGGCAGAAGCAGAGTCCAGGGGGTTCTCCGCTTACCTGGCACCACCGGGCTGATCTTCAGCTGGTCCAAGCCAAACAGGGAGCGGAAGGAGAAGGGGGCCTCCGCGGCAGGAGGGTCGTTCTCCCCCATGGTGACGATCTCAGGAGCCCTGAGGCCTGGCTCCCCCTCCAGCTTCTGGCAGAGGAGAGGCCGGGATGCCGGCTCAGCTGGGCCTTCTGCCTCCCGCCGCCTCCGCAGTGGCCCAGGGAAAGGCGCTCAGACCTTTGCTCTCCGAACAACACTCCGATTCATCTGCTGAGCCACCCAGGAGAGGGAGGCCGCACGGGACTGACAGACGCCCTCGATTCTGCCATCACCCGTCCGACCATGCTCCTCTCCCGCCAGTCAGGCCTCACCGGACGCCCATCCTCCACCACCCAGAAGCCCCCAGGCTGCATGTCGCTCAGAGGAGGAGCTGCTGGGGCCGGCAGGGCACACCCAGTAGAACACACCTGTCTCCATGCACAAGGACTCGGGTTCGAGCTTGTTTTTGGCTTTTTTTCAATGGAACTTGACATCAGTAAAATTCAACTCAAAATTATCCTTATGCTAAAGTAGCATTTTTTAAAAATATTTATTTACCCTTTTATTGCCCTTGTTTTTTTATTGTTGTACTTATTATTGTTATTGATGCTGTTGTTGTTGTTGGATAGGACAGAGAGAAATAAAGAGAAGAGGGGAAGATGGAGAGGGGGAGAGAAAGACAGACACCTGCAGACCAGCTTCACCGCCTGTGAAGCGACTCCCCTGCAGGTGGGGAGCCGGGGGCTCGAACCAGGATCTTTACAGTGGTCCTTGTGCTTTGTGCCACATGCGCTTAACCCATTGTGCTACCGCCCGACTCCCAAAAATATTTATTTATTTATTTATTTATTTATTCCCTTTTGTTGCCCTTGTTGTATTTTATTGTTGTTGTAGTTATTATTGTTGTTGTTGATGTCATTGTTGTTGGATAGGACAGAGAGAAATGGAGAGAGGAGGGGAAGACAGAGAGGGGGAGAGAAAGACAGACACCTGCAGACCTGCTTCATCGCCTGTGAAGCGACTCCCCTGCAGGTGGGAATCTGGGGCTTGAACCGGGTCCTTAAGCCCGTCCTTGTGCTTTGCGCCACAAGTGCTTAACCCTCTGCGCCATCGCCCTACTCCCTAAAGTAGCATTTTGGGGTGTAATACAATCTACTATTCTCTAAAGGTTTGGCTACTCAGAGAGACCCCCACCTGCAGGGGAGAAGCTTCACAGGCGGTGAAGCAGGGCTGCGGGGTCTCTCTGCCTCTCTCCTCTCTCTCTCCCCCTCTCCTCTCTCAGTTTCTCTCTGTCCTGTCAAACAAAAACAATGGGGGTGCGGGTGATGGTGCACCTGGTTTGGTGCACATGTTACAGTGTGCAAGGACCCGGGTTCAAGCCCCCAGTCCCCACCTGCAGGGGGCAAGCTCTCTATCGCCCCCTTCCCTCTAAACTTCTGGCTGTCTCTATCCAATAAATAAATAAAGATAATTTTTTTTTAATTTTAAATGGAAAAAAATGGCCACCAGGGTGGTGGGTTTGTAATGCCGGCACCAAGCTCCAGCAGTCATTCCAGTGGCAATAAAAAATAGAATATAATATAACATAACATAATATAATATAATACAATATATTATATGAAGTGCTCGGGCCAGTCAGTGGTATACCCAGTTGAACACACCTGTCACCACACACAAGGACCCAGGTTCAAGCCCCTGGTCCCCACCTACGGGAGGGAAGCTTCACGAGTGATAGAGCAGGTCAGCATGTGTCTCTCTGTCTCTCTCTCTCTCTCTCTCTCTCTCTCTCCCACTTCCCTATCAATTTTTGTCTGTCCAAATAAATAACTAAAAAAATAAGTTTTTAGAAAAAGTTGGTCTGCCTTCAGAGCACAACTTTTCTGCTGGTGCCCCACTGCCGTCTGTCCGGCTTGAACTGGCCCCTGGTCCTGCCCGGGCACGGCCCACCCCCCACCCCCCTACCCCCCACCCCCTGCCACACGCAGCCCTGGACACTCACAGGGCTCTGTGCTCCCCGCCCACAGGCGGCCAGGAGGGGTCCGCCCACCCTCCACCTGTGACTCCCGGTGGCCAGAGCTTGGTCTGACCTAGTTACCGGGTGCCCGTCTCTCCCAACATGGGGGGGGGCACGGCAGACCTGCTGGCACCGGGCGTCACCAGCTCTGGTTCCTGCCAGAACATTCCACCCTGCGGAGCCTGGAGCTGGGGGACGGGGCGGTGATGTCTGAGGGTCTCTTCCTTCTCGGCCCACCTCTCCCCCCACCCCACCCCTGCCAGCGTGGTCCCGGGAGGGTCCCCAGAGCTGTCCCCTGCGGGGGTGCACGGCCTCAACAGCCCCCCTCATGTGTCCCCATCTCCCTGCGGGGAGGGCGCGATGCCCAGGGGGCCACGCGGCCCCTGGACCCCAGGCCTGAGCTCTAGCCTCCGGGGACACGCCACTTGTTGGGGAGGCCTGCCCAGACGGGGTCCCTGGCCCAGCAGCCCCACCCAGCTCAGCGCCCCCAAGGGGACCTCGCTGCCCGAGACCCTCGGTCTCCTGCCCACTCACCGGCTCAGCCACCGCCATGCCCTCCCGCACAGCCGGCCGCCCTGTTCATCCTCCGCGGCCGAGACGTTGGGGCCACCCCGGGGAGATGTCCACCGACAGCCTCTGCCCAGCACCGGGGCGACACAGCCAGTGGCCGCAGAGGGGGAGGGGACGGTAACCTAAGCCGGGTGCCTATCGGGTGACGGTGGGGGGGTCCCCCGAGACAGAGACGGACAGAGGCAGCTCCCCTTTCACCAGCAGCCCGGCGTCCCCACCCCCACCCCACACACGTGCCGGCACCTTCTGTGGGTGCCCGGCTCCTGGCACCCAGCACAGGGCACCCCATGGTGGCGTGTCCGCCCCCCTCCAGCCGTGCAGAGGCCTGAGGCAGGTCACACACCTTGTGGGTCCCCCGCAGACAATACAGCTGTCCAGGGGGGCCAGGCACCAAGTGTCCATGAGGGAGGCCAGGGAGCAGTGGACTCCAGCTAACTGGCAACTAGCTGCAATATTTAATACAATAATTAACCAATTAAAGTGGACAAATCAATGCATCGGTGAGTTGGGGTGGGGTCCCTGCGTACAGGCTGAGGGGAGAAAGCTTGGGGGCTGGGCAGGGGTAGGGCAGCCTGTGGGACTCCAGCAGGGCCCAGAATCAGAGCCTCCCACCCGGTGGGGTTGGCCTTGGGGAGGGCGGCTCCCATTTCTGGGGAGATGGCTGCTCCCTGCCCCCAGGCGGCCTCAGAGCCGGCCCCAGAGGCTCCAGGCATCCAGGGGAGGGGTCAGGGTCCCCCCCCCCCCCCCCCCCGGCGAGGACCCCTGGTGTGGCGGGTCCTGGGGTGCAGGTTGGGTGTGCTCACCCTGGAAATGGAAAGAGGACCCAGAGACGACCAGGGTGGAGGGTAGAGGGTCTGAGCCGAGGGTGCTGTCCAGGGGGCCGGTGGGGGGGGGGGGGCGGCCAGGACCTTGGGGCCGAAGTCAGGGACCTCTGCCTGCCCCCTGCTCCTGAGGCCTCCGAGCCCCCAAGGCCGGTCCTGGCAGGGCCCTGGCTGCACCCCCAGACCTGGAGCCCCAGGGTGCCAGGAGATGAGCCGCAGCCCCTGCCGACGACTCTGCCGGGTGTGTGTCATGCAGACAGGATATTGGCCGCCGTGAGAACATCACAGGCCTGAGGTTTGAGGCGCCTTATCTCCTGCCCCAGGCGCAGGCAGGAAGCTTCTCATGGCGGCTGGGGAGCCCACGCAGCTGTACGCCAAGGTCTTGGGCAGGACCCGGGGCCGCGGGGCGCCCCCCTCACTGCTGGACCCCCTCTTGGCCATGGGCTACCCGGCACACACAGTGTGAGTAGGGGGGCCTGGGCGGGGGCCCCCAGCCCACTCTGTGGCTCTGAAGTTTTCTGCGGGAGCAGGGCATGCAAGTCCACTTCCTGTGCCAGGCCGCGGGGCTGGGGGCTCAGACGCAGCCTCAGGGACACCTGGCCCAGACAGAGGACACTGGGGAGCCAGGGGGGCCCCACTTCTCTGGGTCTGGAGGCCTCTGGGCCTGGGGGGACCCCTGGGTACTCAGGAGTACGAGGTGATGTCAGCAGCTCAAACCCGTCTTGAAAGGCCCCAGGATGGGCGAGTGTCTCTAACTCTGGGCGGAGGGGACCCTGGAGAGAAGGCATTTCTGTGGGTGTGGGATGGGACGGGCAGCGGGGAACTCTCCAGAAGGCCCAGGAACGTAAGGAAAGGGGTCAGTGAGCAAGGACCGGGGTTTGAGCCGCCAGTCCCCACCCGCAGGGGGAATCTTCAGGAGCGGTGAAGCAGGGCTGCAGGTGTCTCTCTGTCTCGCTCCCTCTCTGTCTTCCCCTCCCCTCTCAATTTTTCTGTCTCTTATCAAAGAAAATAGAAAGAAGAAGAGAAAATAGGGGGAAATGGCCGCTGCGAGCAATAGGTTTGGTGCTTAGGCATCAAGCCCCAGTGCTAACTCTGGCGGCAATTAAAAAAAATACCACAAGAAAGAGAGGGAGGGAGGGGAGGAGGGAGGAAGAGGAATAAGGAAGGGAAAGGGACTGGACAGTAGCACACCAGTAGAGCGCACACTACAGGCTCGAACCCTGGTCCCCACCTGCAGGGGGGAAGCTTCAGGAGTGGTGAAGCAGGGCTGCAGGGGTCTCTGTCTCTCTCCCTCTCTGTCTCCCCCTCCCCTCTCAATTTCTGGATTCCCCTATCAAATAAATAGAGATAATAAAAATGAAAGAGGAAGGAGGGAAGGAAGGAAGGAAGGAAGGAAGGAAGGAAGGAAAAAAATAGTTAAGAGACCCCCCAGGATGGTATTGGCTTGGTCATATTTCTCCCAGGAGAGCATGTCACATGGAAATTTTAGTCCTGAGGGCAGGGGGAGCCCCCAGGTCAGTGAGGTCTCTCGCAGGCATTGGGGGTCAGCTTCTGAGGGAAACAGGCCTCCCAAGCCGGCCCTGCTCACGAGCTCACAGTGGACAGACGTCCCACTAAGACCTGGGGCTTGCGAGGAGACAGGGGTCCCCAAACAGGACCCTGGTGGCCACAGGGAAGCAGGACCCCCCTCTGCTCTGACCCAACCCAGAGGCCAGGGTCCCCAATCTGTCTGTGGGACAACAGAAATGGGGACAAAGCCAAGTGGGCGCAGAGGCCCAGAGGGGCAGGATGGGGAGCCCACACTGGGCACCCCAGGGCCCTCGCTTCAGGTCCAGGCTTCCTTCTCAGGTGAGTGGGCGCAGGCTTTGGGGAAGGGACCCTGTGCCACCCCTTCCCCGGGTAGGCCTCTCCGGGCAGCCCTCCCTGTGGGCCCCCCCAGTAGCAGAGCTGAGCAGGGACCGTCATCAGATCCCACACCTCCGGTAGGGCGGGCCCCATCAGCCTCACTGCGCATTTTGCTTGTGGACCTTGAACCCAGGGCCAGAACGGGCGTCCAAGCTGGGCGGAGGCAGCCTTCTCTGGGGGACATTGGAGGGTGGCGGGGGCGGGGGCTGGTTCAGCAACGGACACCCACAGTTCAGGCCCTCGGGTGTGGGGGCGCCAGCAGAGCACCCCTTTCCCAGGGCGGGGCGGGACGGGGGTCAGCTCTGATGGCAACCTGTGTCTGCTTCCCTCAGGCTCAAGGCTCTGGCCGCCACGGGGAGGAAGACGGTAGAAGAGGCGTCTGATTGGTGAGGGGGCACCCACATGTGCAGGGGCTGGGGTGCCCACCACCGCCCGGGCCGGGCCTTCTGCCACCCACCAGCTCCCACCCAGCACCTCAGAGGAGAGAGAACTTGGAACAAGGAGCCGAGGACGGCCCCAGGGTGGCTCTGCGGATGGTGGCTCCCTGCTGTGGGGTCTCCCTCCCTTCTGTCCCTCTGTCTGTCTCTCGTGCTCTCTCTTTATCTCTGTCTCAGAAACTGTAGAGTGGGACCAAGCTGGCAGGCCACTCAGCAGTGACACACCGGGTTGGAAGCCAGGTGGGGTCCAGGTGGCCCACCCGGGGGTGAAGGCTCTGGTGGCCTGTGGAGCAGACAGACAGAGCCCTTGGGCCGCTGGGGGACAGAGGTTGGGGCCGTCTCCACAGGGGGAGACGGTGAGGGCAGCCGGCACCACCCCCACCCCATTGCTCTGTGGTGCAGATGTTCAGAGTGAGTGTCAGGGGTCCCGGCCGGCCTTGGGCTCTCTCTACAGGGTGCCCGTGGCCCCTCACCCGGTTTTCCATGCTGAGTCCGCAAGGGCAGGTGCTCTGAAGCCCAGCGCTGCCGGCTTGGCCACCTGCCGTCATTCTGTCCCCGGACAGGGCTGGGGGGAGTTCCTCCTGCTCTGAGGGGGCCTCAGCCCCGAGGGCACACGAGCCCCCCAGCTGCAGAGCCCCTGCCCCGGACAGTGAGTCCCTTGGACAAGAGTCAAGTGTGCAGGGGACCGGGGACATGCCCAGGTCCAGGCACAAGGACCCGGGTTCAAGCCCCCACTCCCCACCTGCAGGGGGAAGCTTCACCAGTGGTGAAGCAAGGCCACAGGTCTCAATCCCTCTCTCTCTCTCTCTCTCTCTCTCTCTCTCTCTCTGTCTTCTGCTTCCCTCTTGATTCTTCTCTGCCTCTATGCATAATAAAATATTCTTAAAACTAAGATTTCTTTTTTAGGGGCTGGGTGGCAGTGCACCTGGTTGAGCGCACATGTTACAATGTGCAAAGATCCAGGTTCGAGCCCCCAGTCCCACCTGCAGGGGGGAAGCTTTGCAAGCGGTGAAGCAGGGCTGCAGGTATCTCTCTGTCTCTCTCCCTCGCTATCTCCCCCTTCCCTCTCAATCTCTGGCTGCCTCCAGCCAATAAATAAATAGAGATAATACAAAAAATTGAAGATTTTTTAAATAAAGGGGTCAGGGAAAAGGCTCAGTGGATAGGGGACAGGACTTGTAAGCCTCAGGCCCCATTACAGTGTGTTCCAGGGCTGAGCAGTGCCCTGGGCTCTCTCTCTCATAAGCATAAATCTCTCTCTCTCTCTCTCTCTCTGCTTATTCCTTATTTGTTAATGAGAAAGAAGAAGAGAGAGAGAGAGAGAGAACCAGACATGCTGCGGGGATTGAACTCAGGACCTCATGCTGGAGAGTCTGGTGCCTTATCCTCCGCGCCACCTCCCAGACCACAGTAAACCAAGATCGAGCTCCCGTCTTGGCCTCTCACCTGTGGACAGAAAACAATGACTGCTCTGATGGGTGGGGCAATGGCTCTGAGGACAAAACAGTAATGGTGACACAGACAGAAAGACAACACAGTGATCGTGCAGGAGGGCTTTGCTCTCTGGGGCTCCAGAGCTCCAGAGTTTCGGTTCAGTCCTCAGCACCATCATCAGCCGGAAGTGACAGCAGCAGTATTAACAGCAGTGATAATAATAAGAGCACTTCTCCATGCTAGGAGACACCTGGGCTCTGCGCTCACTGCAGAGCTGCCCTGCCCCTGCCCCTCCCTGGCCCTCTGGGTCTGTGTTTGTGAGGGCGGCTGGCCTGGGCCTGAGGCCTGGCCACAGACTGGCCCTCGAGCCCTGGACACAGACTGGCCCTCGAGCCCTCCTGTGTCCCTGCCATGTGTGTCGCAGGCTGCACAGCCACCAGGACGACCCTTCCCTGGATGACCCAATCCCGCAGGAGTTTGGGCTGTTCCTGTGCCCGACGGGGCCCCTGCTGGAGCGGCTGCTGGACTTCTGGCGAGAGAGCCGGCGCCAGTGCAGCCGCAACCGTGCCCACGAGGTCTTCCCGCACGTCACGCTCTGTGACTTCTTCACGGTGAGCCGCGGCCACAGCCGTGTCTCCTGCCTCAGGGTGTCACGGGGCGGGGGGTGGCAGGACCAGCCCGGTGCCTCTGGGCAGCCTCCTCCTGAGCTCTAGCCCCGTGATCTGACAGAGACAGAGATGTGAGACAGCCGGCTCCTCTCCACCACCCCATGGGGCCCTCTGTGCCACTGGGGCTCGGGCGAGGGGCTCAGGCAGGGCCAGGTGTGCACTCTGTCAGCTGAACCCCCACCCAGCCAGTCTTTATTCTAATTCATCCCCATCCTGTTAGTCGTTCTCCGACTCGCTTGTTCTGCTCTGACTTCCCTCGGCTCCGTTTCTTAGCCAGATGTTTCGTTGCTGTGTTGGCTTGGCCAGCTAGTTGGGCTCTTAACTCAGCTGTTTCAGCTTTAACTCTAATTATCTCTTTCTTGCCTGAGGCCCTGAGGTCCCAGGTTCAGCCACCAGCACTACCACCCAGCAGAGCTGAGCAGGACTCTGGTCTCTCTCTCTGTGTGTGGCTGGCCTTCCAAAGTCCTCTCTCTCTCTCCCTCTCCCTCTCTCTCCTCTAACATTAAATTAAAATAAGTAATAAAGAAGATGAAATAGGGAGTTGGACTATAGCTCAGTGGGTGGGTTAAGCGCAGGTGGCGCAAAGCACAAGGACCGGCATAAGGATCCCGGTTCGAGCCCCCGGCTCCCCACCTGCAGGGGAGTCGCTTCACAAGCGGTGAAGCAGGTCTGCAGGTGTCTATCTTTCTCTGCCCCTCTCTGTCTTGCCCTCCTCTCTCCATTTCTCTCTGTCCTATCTAACAACGACAACATCAATAACAATAATAACTACAACAACAACAAAAAACAACAAGGACAACAAAAGAGAAAATAAATAAATAAAATATAAAAAAAAGAAGATGAAATAAAAGGGCCCAAGTGATGACACACTGGGCTAAGCACACATAATAGGAAGCCCAAGGACCCAAGTGAGGATCCAGGTTTGAGCCCCAGGCTCCCCACCAGCAAGAGGGACACTTCACAAGTGGTGAATCAGGGCTGCAGGTGTCTCTCTGTCTCTCTCCCTCTCTGTTTCTTCCACCTCTCTCAATTTCCCTCTGTCCTGTCCAATAAAATGGGGAAAATGGCCACCAGGAGCCGTGGATTCGTAGTTCCGGCACCAAGCCCCAGCAATAACCCTGGAGGCAAAAAAAAGAAAGAAAGAAAGAAAGAAAGAAAGAAAGAAAGAAAGAAAGAAAGAAAGAAAGAAAGAAAGAAAGAAAGAAAAGAAAAAGCAATAAAGAAAAGGCAGTAACTTCAAATACATTGAAAGGAAGAGAGAGACAGAGAGCCTAGCGCTGCCTCACCTGGGGCCCGCACGGTGGCTGGTCTTCCCGGCATGGGGAGAGGGGCCACCGTGTCCACGGCCCCTGAGCACCGTCCCCTCCCCACAGTGTGAGGACCACAGAGTGGACGGCCTGTACGAGGCTCTGCGCCGGGCGGGGGACCGGGTGCTAGGCGCCTTCCCCGCAGACGTGCCCCTGGCCCTGCATGCCTCCGTCAGCTACCTGGGCTTCTTCCTGGCCGACAAGCCTTCCGACATCCTCCGAGAGTTTGCCGCCGACTTCGCCGCCGAGGCCTCCCTGCTGGCAGGTAAGCAGCCAGCCCTCCCTGTGCAGCCAGGTGCTCCCAGATGTTGAACCCAGACTGTCCCCTTCCACTGGCCACTGTCCCCCAGCCTGTCCCCTCAGTGTCCCGTGAGCCTGGGTGTCCGTGGAGGAGCTCGGCTGAGTGGGCAGGCCGCGGCGGCCTGGCGAGACTTTCCAGCCTGACTGTGACAGGCCTTGGGGACACGGGGCACTGAGGAGGACGCATCATGGCCGGCACGTGCGTGGGGACCCTACCCCACGTGCCAGGACCCTGAGATCCGAAGAGTATCACTCGGGTCACTCTGTAGTCTGTCTGGAGGGACAGCACCCTGACCCCTCGGGTGGGAGAGTGTCAGGGTGCCCCACCCACAGATACTGATTGGGAAAAACCACATCAGGTCAGAAGGAACAGCAAGGTCCAAGACGTGTTTTGGGTAAAGGACCCAGGAGCAATTCTGTCAGAGCGCAAATTCCTTTAAGGTGGGGGAGACACTGAGAGCGAGTTAGACCTTGAGGACAGCAAGTCTTGGTCTGGATGTCACCAGCCAGGTGCGAGTCCCTGAGACCTCAAGAAATATCCTGGTCACGCTATTGTGTACAAACACCAAACACTTTTTTAAAATTTTCCTTAGTGACTTAATATTGATTTTCCAAGTTGTGAGATCTCAGGGGTGTAACTCCACCCCGTTCCCACCCCCAGAGTCCTGTGTCCCTGTTCGCTCCGTTGGAAACTGCAGTGGTTCTCCCAAGCTCACAGACAGGGGCTGACTAGAATATATATATCTATCTTTTTCCCCTCTGGTCCTCCCTTCTCTTCCTGTCTAAGTCACACCTACACCTGTGACTACTTCCAAGTGTCCTTGCTTTTTTTCCTCTTCTCTCTCCGGGTCCTGATGGAGTTGGGGTTCAGAGCCCTCTGGGCATCTTCCCCTGACATTTCTCCCCCTCTGGGAATATGGACCCCAATCCTTCAGGGGAGGAGCCCGAGGCGGAGCTGCAGACACATTCTGCACCAGCTCCAGGCCTGTGGGCTCCATTCTCTCTCTCTGACACTCTCCATCCTTCTGCCGTAAGGGGAGGGAGCTGTGAGGAGCAGGGCAGCCTGGAGCCTGACTCACTGGGCACCTGTGAATAGTCAGTCAGCCGGACGTGTTTGTAAGCACGGAGGCTTGAGGTGAAATCAATGGAATTTATTGTGGTTTTTTTATTTAATTTTTATTGGGGAATTAATGTTTTATATTCAACAGTAAATACAATAGTTTGCACATGCATAACATTCCCCAGTTTCCCATATAACAACACAACCCCCACTAGGTCCTCTGTCATCCTTCTTGGACCTGTATTCTCCCCACCCCCCCCACCCCAGAGTCTTTTACTTTGGTGCAATACGCCAATTCCAGTTCAGGTTCTACTTGTGTTTTCTCTCCTGATCTTGTTTTGCAACTTCTGACTAAGAGTGAGATCATCCCATATTCATCCTTCTGTTTCTGACTTATTTCACTCAACATGATTTTTTCAAGCTCCACCCAAGACCGGCTGAAAACGGTGAAGTCACCATTTTTTACAGCTGAGTAGTATTCCATTGTGTATATAGACCACAACTTGCTCAGCCACTCATCTGTTGTTGGACACCTGGGTTGCTTCCAGATTTTGCCTATTGCAAATTGTGCTGCCAAGAACATATGTGTACACAGATCTTTTGGGATGGATGTGTTGGGTTCCTTAGGATATATCCCCAGGAGAGGAATTGCAGGATCATAGGGTAGGTCCATTTCTAGCCTTCTGAGAGTTCTCCAGACTGTTCTTCACAGAGGTTGGACCAACTGACATTCCCACCAGCAGTGCAGGAGGGTTCCTTTGACCCCACACCCTCTCCAGCATTTGCTGCTGTTACCTTTTCTGATGTATGACATTCTCACAGGAGTGAAGTGATATCTCCTTGTTGTCTTGATTTGCATTTCTCTGACAATCAGAGACTTGGAGCATTTTTTCATGTGTTTCTCGGCCTTTTGGATCTCTTCTGTGGTGAATATTCTGTCCAATTCCTCCCCCCATTTTTGGATGGGGTTATTTGTTGTCTTGTTGTTGAGTCTGGTAAGCTCTTTATATATGTTGGTTATTAAACTCTTATCTGATGTATGGCATGTAAAGATCTTCTCCCATTCTGTGAGGGGTCTCTTGGTTTGGGTAGCGGTTTCTTTTGCTGTGAAGAAGCTTTTTAATTTGATGTAGTCCCATAGGTTTATACTTGCCTTAGTCTTCCTTGTAGTTGGATTCGTTTCATTGAAGATGTCTTTAAAATTTATGCGGAAAAGAGTTCTGCCAATATTTTCTTCTAAGTATTTGATAGTTTCTGGTCTAACATCCAAGTCCTTGATCCACTTGGAATTTACTTTTGTATTTGGTGAAATACAGTGGTTCAGTTTCATTCTTCTGCATGTTTCAACCCATTGTTTCCAACACCATTTGTTGAAGAGACTCTGCTTTCCCCATGTAATAGTCTGGGCCCCTTTGTCAAAGATTAGATGTCCATAGGTGTGAGAATTTATTGGTTTTTAATTTTTTAATTTTA
Organism: Erinaceus europaeus; assembly: GCF_950295315.1. NCBI lineage: Eukaryota > Metazoa > Chordata > Mammalia > Eulipotyphla > Erinaceidae > Erinaceus > Erinaceus europaeus. The sequence continues at coordinate 125,609,785 of NC_080170.1, forward strand.
TTCATAAAATAAAAAATATCTACAAGACCATAGGATAAGAGGGGTACAATTCCACACAGTTCCCACCACCAGAGTCCCTGTCCCATCCCCTCCATTAGAAGCTTCCCTGTTCTTTATCCCTCTGGGAAGATGGACCCAAATTCTCTATGGGGAGCAGAAGGTGGGAGTTCTGGCTTCTGTCACTGCTTCTCCACTGGACATGGGTGTTGGCAGGTGGATCCACACCCCCGCCCTGTGTCTGTCTGTCCCTAGTGGGGCAGGGCTCTCAGGAGGGGAGGCTCCAGGACACATGGGTGAAGGCATCTGCCCAGGGAGGTCAGGGTGGCATCATGGCAGCATTGCAAGTTGGTGGCTAAAAAGCATGAAGATATAAAGCAGGACAAATTGTTTAATAATCAGGAATCTGAAGGAAAGAGGATATCAGATGAGATTTGGGGTCTCCATTTTGGTAGAAGCTGGGTGTCTATTTTAGGTCTATTCCAGGGGGACCTGTGACTTTACTAATTTTCGCCTGAGCCCAACAGCTAACGTACAGATGTTTCTGATAACAAATATCAAGAGATCTGGGATCAGAAAACGGCTTCCACACCATGTGACTGAGGGACAGTCACAGAGGGACCAGGCCACCCCTCACCCCCCCACCCCACCCCAGGCCTGTAAGATGCCCGCCAGGGGATACCACTCTGAGATATGAGCCCTGGGCTCTGCGGGGTGGGGGGAGCTTGTCTGGGCTCAGCCTGGTCTGGGGGTGGGGCCGGGACCCGGGCCTGCACCGCTCCACCACTCTGTGCTGCAATTCACTCAGAGAGAGAGACAGGAGCTGTCTGTGCTGCTGCCACACTGACATGTGGAGCCAGGGCTCCAGCCTGGGCCGCTCCCTCTCTGGACTCTCACCTTACCTGCCACGTCCTTTACTCCAAGGCCAGCAGGTCCGGAAACCACAGGAGTGGGGGTGGGGTGGGGTGGGGTGGGGTGGGGTGGGGTGGGGTGGGGTGGGGTGGGGGTCGACTCCAGCCCTGTCTTTTGTGAATTCCTGGAGGAGCCCTGGGCCGCCACGGAGTCCTTGCTACCTCTGCACAGGGTAACGGCTCACTTCTTTTTTTTTTTTTTTTGGTCTTTTTTTTTATTATTTTTTTATTTAAGAAAGGATTAATTAACAAAACCATAGGGTAGGAGGGGTACAACTCCACACAATTCCCACCACCCAGTCTCCATATCCCACCCCCTCCCCTGATAGCTTTCCCATTCTCTATCCCTCTGGGAGCATGGACCCAGGGTCATTGAGGGTTGCAGAAGGTGGAAGGTCTGGCTTCTGTAATTGCTTCCCCGCTGAACATGGGCGTTGACTGGTTGGTCCATACTCCCAGTCTGCCTCTCTCTTTCCCTAGTAGGGTGGGTCTCTGGGGAAGCAGAGCTCCAAGACACATTGGTGGGGTCTTCAATCCAGGGAAGCCTGGCCGGCATCCTGATGGCATCTGGAACCTGGTGACTGAAAAGAGAGTTAACATACGAAGCCAATCAAATTGTTGAGCAATCATGGACCCAAAGCTTGGAAAAGTGGAGAGGAAGTGTTAGGGAGGTACTCACTGCAAACTCTAGTGTACTTCTGCTTTCTTACTTTGGTGCCATACTCCAAACTCAGTCAATTTCTGCTTTGCGTTTCTACTTCTTTTTTTTTTTGTTTACATGCATAACATTCCCCAGATTCCCATTTAACTATACAACCCCCACTATTTCATTCATCATTTTTCATGGACCTGTATTCTCCCCACCCACCCACCCACCCCAGAGTCTTTTACTTTGGTGTAATACTCCAATTCCATTTCAGATTCGACTTGTGTTTTCTTTTCTAATCTTGTTTTTCAACTTCAGCCTGAGAGTGAGATCATCCCATATTCATCCTTCTGTTTCTGACTTATTTCACTCAACATGATTTTTTCAAGGTCCATCCAAGATCGGCTGAACACGGTGAAGTCACCATTTTTTACAGCTGAGTAGTATTCCATGGTGTATATATACCACAACTTGCTCAGCCACTCATCTGTTGTTGGACACCTGGGTTGCTTCCAGGTTTTGGCTATTACAAATTGTGCTGCCAAGAACATATGTGTACACAGATCTTTTTGGATGGATGTGTGGGTTCCTTAGGATATATCCCCAGGAGAGGAATTGCAGGGTCATAGGGTAGGTCCATTTCTAGCCTTCTGAGAGTTCTCCAGACTGTTCTCCACAGAGGTTGGACCCATTGACATTCCCACCAGCAGTGTAGGAGGGTTCCTTTGACCCCACAGCCTCTCCAGCATTTGCTGCTGTTACCTTTTCTGATGTGTGACATTCTCACAGGAGTGAAGTGATATCTCATTGTTGTCTTGATTTGCATTTCTCTGACAATCAGAGACTTGGAGCATTTTTTCATGTGTTTCTCACGGCTCACTTCTGGGACCCCGTGGGCCTGGGGAGCTTGGGGTGCCACGGCCTGAGGACAGGGCCGGGAAGGGCCCCCGCCCACTGCTGGGGGGTTGGGGGCAGGCTGGCCTCCTGCATCCTCAGCCTCCCTCCTGCCGGCTTCTGGTCCCCGCTAGGGTCCGTGTGCTAATGGCCAAGGGCTTCTCTGGACTCCACGGCCACCTTGGGGACATCTGAGCTCTGGGGACAGTGTGCTGGCCGTGTGTGGACAGTGTGACACCCTCTCACCTCCTCTCCCTGGACCCCAAAGTGGGTCTGCATACCCCATCTGTTAAAGGATAAATCAGGGGTTGGGTGGTAGCGCAGCGGGTTAAGCGCAGGTGGCGCAAAGCGCAAGGACCGGCGTAAGGATCCCAGTTCGAGCCCCCGGCTCCCCACCTGCAGGGGAGTCGCTTCCCAGGCGGTGAAGCAGGTCTGCAGGTGTCTGTCTTTCTCTCCCCCTCTCTGTCTTCCCCTCCTCTCTCTGTTTCTCTCTGTCCTGTCCAACAACAATAACAACAATAACAACTACAACAATAAAACAAGGGCAACAAAAGGGAATAAACACATAAAGAAAAATTTTTTTTAAAAAATTTTTAAAAAGGATGAATCACGAGAGAGAGAGAGAACGGGAGAGAGAGGGAGAGAGAGAGAGAAACACGGCTCATCTCTGGCCTGAGGAGGAGCCGGGGATGGAACCTGCAGCCTCTGGAGAGCAAGTCTTGTGCTTTGACCTCTGAGCTGTCTCCGCACCCAGCCGCCACGTGATAGAAGTTGACCGGCTGAGTGTGCAAAGGGTCCCTTCCCATCAGTGACCCCCACTGATGCCCCCAGGACCTGGGGAGGGTCTGGTCTGGGAACAGGGCTATTCCGGAGGTGAGCTGAGAGAAGGGGATCCAGCTGGAAGACAGAGTGACACACAGGACGTAAACTGAGGGGAGACGGGGGACAGATGATGGAGAGACTTGTGGGGAGGGGGCATGGCTCGAGACCCCACCCTGGCCCCCCACAGGCCCCCGGGACAGGACGCCCGGCCCCTGGCCTGTGAGAGACTGCGGCTCTTATTCTAAAGCAGCCAGCCTGGTGGCCATTTGTGACACCAGCAGCCTGGGTCCCCCTGGGGCAAAGAAGTCCCCATGCCAGCCAGGGGCCCCATGACAGCACCCCGGGGAGAAGCAAGGCAGGGACAGCTCAGGGGACGGGGTGAGGCCAGCGGGAGGGGACGTTGGGGCACACGTGGCAAGCCGGCCCTCCCTCGCCGGCCTTTCCATCACCCACAGTGGCTCCGGTTTCATCCCCCACCCTCACCCCAAACTCCTCCCTACTGTGGGCTGGCCCCTGGCCCTGGGTTCCACCAGCCCCGCTCCACAAAGTGTCCACCTCTGAGACCCGAGGGCGTGCGTCCCGGCTGCGGTGCACTGCCCAGGGGCGGGGGTGGTCTCGTGAGTGTCCCAGAGCTGCCAGCGGCCCCCTCTCCCCGTGACCCTCCATCCAAGGCTGAGTCCGGCAGGGAGGCCCGTGGTCACCGGCCGAGAGGACAGAGAGAGAGGACACCGGATCCCCGAGGCCCCAGGACACGCCACCTCCCAGACAGAGACCCCTTTGTGGCTCTACGGAACCGGATCCGGGATCAGATCCCAGGGACCTGGGGCAACCGGCCGCCCTCTGACCTGGGCCGGGAGGAGGGCCAAGGTGGCTTAGGGCACAGAGCAGAGGCGCCTCAGGAAGACGGTGATGGGTGCCCAGGGCAGGCAGCAGGGGGCAGGAAGAGTCCTGGCACACAGGGCCTGTCCCGTGGAGGTGTCACCAGGGCCTGGGGGACAGGGAGGAGACAGCAAAGGGCCCAGGGCAGAGGAGGTGGTCGGAGTATTGGGGAGGGGGTGCCGAGAGACAGCTCACCAGGCAGGGTGCCTGCCTCCAGGCATGCGATTCAGGTCCTAGCCCCAGCACCCCATGGGAGGACCCAGGGCAGCAAGGGAAGCTCTGGTCCTGAGTGGTGATATGCCACATGCACTAGGCCCTGGCTCTTCAAACAATAATGGCAATGATGATTATTAATAATAATTAAAAGGAGTGCACCTAGGTACACATTAGCCCAATCTTGGAAGCTACCCAGATGTCCAATGACCAAGGAGTAGCTAAGAAAATTGTGATCTAAGGGCCAGGTAGTGGCGCACCTGGTTGAGCGCACATGTCGCAGGGCACAAGGACCCGGGTTCAAGCCCCCGGTCCCCATCTGCGGTGGGGGAAGCAGGGCTGCGGGTGTCTCTCTGCCTCTCCCTCTCTCCGTCTCCCCCTCCCTCCTCAATTTCGCTCTGTCTCTACCCTATAATAAATGTGAAACATACATCTAAAGAAATCAAAGAAAATTGAAGTCTAGACACACAATGCAATTCCACACAGCTGTTCAAAATGACGAGGCCCCCTCCGCTGCTTCACCGGACAAGGAGCGCAAAGGCTTCCTCTAAGTGAGACGGGCCCAAAGAGCAGCACACAGGCCAGGCCACCTCAGCCGGCTGGGACTCTGGAAACAAAGCAGAAAAGGGTCTCAAAGCTAGGGGCTCTGCACCAGAGCAAAGGATTCTGGGAGGGAGGGAGGGAGGGAGGGAGGGAGGGAGGGAGGGGTCTTGGGTACCCCAGCCACACTGTAAGCCATTAACCCCCCCAGAAAATGGGGCAAAGAGGCTGCATCTCTGTGACGAGCAAGACGGCCTCTGCCCGTGAGCTCTTGCCTGGGGGGTCCCGGGACCCTGACCCTCCCCGCCCCTGCAGACTGCACCGTGAAACCCTGCGCCAAGCAGCTGCACCTCACGCTGGCCCACAAGTTCTCCCCCCACCACCAGAGGACGCTGGAGCAGCTGGCCAAGGCCATCCCCCCCGGCCTCGCCTGCCAGTGGACGGCGGCCCTCTACTCCCGGGACATGCGCTTCGTGCACTACCAGGTGGGCCGCACCTCCAGCCCCTCCACACCCACACCGGCGGGTCTGGACACAGAGCAGGGGCTCCCCGCAGGGAGGGAGCTGGATGCCTGGCCCAGGGGTGTGGACGGGGTGGGGGGACCTTCCACAGCAGAGACGCCTGACAGAGACAGACGGAAGAGAGGCAGGTGACAGGGAGAGAGAGAGGCGATAGCTGGTGGACGGATGGGTAGATAATAACCCGAGAACAGACATATAATGACGAGATAGATAGATCGCAACAGCTGGACAAACAGACACATGGCAGATAAGACAGAAGATGGAGGGATGGAAAGAGAGATGTGAGTTGTGTTAGAAGTGTGGGGAAATAGAGGAAGTGATAGGTAGGTAGATGGATGGATGATGGATGGATGATGGCTCATGGATGGATGGATGATAGATGGATAGAGGGATGGATAGATGGCTGATGGATGGCTGATGGGCACATGAATGTCTGTGCAGAGATGTCTTGCTGTATGATCAGCAGACAGACACTAAGTGGGTCCCAAGCAGGAGGTGGACAGACTGACAGTAAATAGATGACAGCCATGTTGTCATGACAACCAACAGATGCAGGGAGGTGGGGGGGTAGCTGGGCAGAGGCGGGTAGGGAAGGAAGGGGCAGGTGGGCAGTAACAGGTTGTGGGGCCAGCAGTGACCTGACACCAAAGCTGAGCTGACACCGCTGGGGCAGGGCAGCCCGAGGGCAGGGGTGCCAGGCCAGCTGGGGAGGGCACCTCCCGCTGAGCAGAGGGCAGGGGCGCAGCGCGGGTCCCCGGGGTCCCGGCGGGCATGGCAGCCTCCACCCTTCTGCAGACGCTGCGGGTGCTCTTCCAGTACCAGCCGCAGAACGCGGATGAGCTGGCCCTGCGCCCTGGGGACTTCATCCTGGTGGACCCCACTCAGCAGGACGAGGCCAGCCAGGGCTGGGTCATCGGCACCTCCCAGCGCACCGGCTGCCGCGGCTTCCTGCCCGAGAACTACACAGAGCGGGCGGACGAAAGTGACACCTGGGTCAAGCACCGGTGAGCCGCCAGGCCGGTGGGTGTGGGGCCTGGGACCCAGTGGGTGTCGGGTCTGGGACCCAGTGGGTGTGGGGCCTGGGACCCAGTGGGTGTGGGGTCTGGGACCCAGTGGGTGTGGGGCCTGGGACCCAGTGGGTGTCGGGTCTGGGACCCAGTGGGTGTGGGGCCTGGGACCCAGTGGGTGTCGGGTCTGGGACCCAGTGGGTGTGGGGCCTGGGACCCAGTGGGTGTGGGGTCTGGGACCCAGTGGGTGTGGGGTCTGGGACCCAGTGGGTGTGGGGCCTGGGACCTCAGTGGGTGTGGGGCCTGGGACCTCAGTGGGTGTGGGGTCTGGGACCTCAGTGGGTGTGGGGCCTGGGACCCAGTGGGTGTGGGGTCTGGGACCTCAGTGGGTGTGGGGTCTGGGACCTCAGTGGGTGTGGGGCCTGGGACCCAGTGGGTGTGGGGTCTGGGACCTCAGTGGGTGTGGGGCCTGGGACCCAGTGGGTGTGGGGTCTGGGACCTCAGTGGGTGTGGGGCCTGGGACCTCAGTGGGTGTGAGGCCTGGGACCTCAGTGGGTGTGGGGCCTGGGACCTCAGTGGGTGTGGGGTCTGGGACCTCAGTGGGTGTGGGGCCTGGGACCCAGTGGGTGTGGGGTCTGGGACCTCAGTGGGTGTGGGGCCTGGGACCCAGTGGGTGTGGGGTCTGGGACCTCAGTGGGTGTGGGGCCTGGGACCTCAGTGGGTGTGAGGCCTGGGACCTCAGTGGGTGTGGGGCCTGGGACCTCAGTGGGTGTGGGGCCTGGGACCTCAGTGGGTGTGGGGTCTGGGACCTCAGTGGGTGTGGGGTCTGGGACCTCAGTGGGTGTGGGGTCTGGGACCTCAGTGGGTGTGGGGCCTGGGACCTCAGTGGGTGTGGGGTCTGGGACCCAATGGGTGTGGGGTCTGGGACCTCAGTGGGTGTGGGGTCTGGGACCCAGTGGGTGTGGGGCCTGGGACCTCAGTGGGTGTGGGGTCTGGGACCCAGTGGGTGTGGGGTCTGGGACCTCAGTGGGTGTGGGGCCTGGGACCCAGTGGGTGTGGGGTCTGGGACCTCAGTGGGTGTGGGGCCTGGGACCCAGTGGGTGTGGGGCCTGGGACCCAGTGGGTGTGGGGCCTGGGACCCAGTGGGTGTGGGGTCTGGGAACTCAGTGGGTGTGGGGCCTGGGACCTCAGTGGGTGTGAGGCCTGGGACCTCAGTGGGTGTGGGGTCTGGGACCCAGTGGGTGTGGGGCCTGGGACCTCAGTGGGTGTGGGGTCTGGGACCTCAGTGGGTGTGGGGTCTGGGACCCAGTGGGTGTGGGGTCTGGGACCTCAGTGGGTGTGGGGCCTGGGACCTCAGTGGGTGTGGGACCTGGGACCTCAGTGGGTGTGGGGCCTGGGACCCAGTGGGTGTGGGGTCTGGGACCCAGTGGGTGTGGGGTCTGGGACCTCAGTGGGTGTGGGGTCTGGGACCCAGTGGGTGTGGGGTCTGGGACCCAGTGGGTGTGGGGTCTGGGACCCAGTGGGTGTGAGGCCTGGGACCTCAGTGGGTGTGGGGGCCTCTGTGTGGGTGGGTATCACAGGCAAAAGTCACGGGAGATGCCTGGGCTAAGTGTGAGTGTCAGGTGTGATCCTCAGGTGAGCCCCTTGTGGAGCAGGGCAGGCTCAGGTGTGAGGCCCAGGCAGGTGAGCTCAGCTGAGGGTCACTCTGGCAGCAGCACCATCTCCTCACCGCTTTAAAATAATATTTTTATGGGAGTCGGGCGGTAGTGCAGTGGGTTAAGCGCAGGTGGTTCAAAGCACAAGGACCGGCATAAGGATCCCGGCTTGAGCCCCTGGCTCCCCACCTGCAGGGGAGTCACTTCACAAGCAGTGAAGCAGGTCTGCAGGTGTCTGTCTTTCTCTCTCCCTCTGTCTTCCCCTCCCCTCTCCATTTCTCTCTGTCCTATCCAACAATGACAACAACAATAATAACTACAACAATAAAACAACAAGGGCAACAAAAGGGAATAAATATCAAAATAATAATAATAAATTATATTTTATAGGGAGTCGGGCGGTAGTGCAGCGGGTTAAGTGCAGGTAGCACAAAGCGCAAGGACCGGCATAAGGATCCTGGTTCGAGCCCCCGGCTCCCCACCTGCAGGGGAGTCGCTTCACAGGCGGTGAAGCAGGTCTGCAGGTGTCTGTCTTTCTCTCCCCCTCTCTGTCTTCCCCTCCTCTCTCCATTTCTCTCTCCTATCCAATAGTGATGACATCAAGAACAACAACAATAATAATTACAACAACAATAAATAACAAGGATAAACAAAAGGGAAATAAATAAATATTAAATAATAATAATATTTGATCTATTTATTTAGGATAAAGACAGAAAGAAGTTGAGAGGGGAGAGAGAGAGACAACTGCAACCCTGCTTCACCTCTCGTGAAGCTTCCCCCCTGCAGGTGGGGAGCCGGGGACTTGAACCCGGGTCCTTGTGCATGGGAGCATGTGAGCTCAAGCAGTTGCGCCCTGCCCAGCCCCCGAATCCCTCCCTGAGCACATGTTGGAAGCAGTACTCCGTGGCCGGCAGACTGCGGCTGGCAGCATTGCCCAGCTGGGGGGGAGGGGGCTGCACCGGGGCCGCTGGTAGATTTCTGGAGCTTTCAGACCCCGCCAGCCACCCACACGCCTCTGTGGAGAGTGACTCCATAATGATGGCAAAACCCCGCCATCATTACAGTGCTCAAGGACCCGGGTTCAAGCCCCCAGTCCCCACTTGCCGGGGGAGAGCTTCACAAGTGGTAAAACAGGGCTGCAGGTGTGTCTGTCTCTCTCTCCCTCTCTGCCTCCCCCACCCTCTCTCTTTCTGGCTGTCTCTATCCAGTACTAAATAAATAAAAACATTTTTAATATTTTAGTCATTTATTTATTTTCCGTTTTGTTGCCCTTATTTTTTTATTGTTGTGGTTATTATTATTATTGATGTTGTCGTTGTTGGTAGGACAGAGAGAAATGGAGAGAGGAGGGGAAGACAGAGAGGGGGAGAGAAAGACAGACACCTGCAGACCTGCTTCACCGCGTGTGAAGCGACTCCCCTGCAGGTGGGGAGCCGGGGGCTCGAACCGGGATCCTCATGCCGGTCGTTGCGCTTGGCACCGCCTGTGCTTAACCCGCTGCGCTACCGCCCGACCCCCAAATAAAAATATTTTTAAAAGAAAGACAACCCCCCAAATTCAAGCTCCCCCCTGCCCTGCCCCCACTGGGCGGGGGGCCACCCTGGGAATGGAGGCGGCTCCTCTCCAGGCAGGAAGAGGAAGCCAGCACTTTCTGTGCCACCCGGAGGCTCTGTGACAGCGTCCGTGGTGGCAGGCAGGTGTCTGTGAGGAAGGGCGTGGAAGGGAGGAGTAGAGAGGGCGAGAGACAGAGAGACCCCTGCAGCCCTGCCTCACCACTCCTGAAGCTTCCCCCCGCAGGTGGGGACCAGGGGCTCGAACCCGGGGCCTTGTGCATGTGCTGCGCTCAAGCAGGTGTGCTGCCGCCCGGCCCATATGTATCCTGCAGACCAGAGCCCTGCTCAGCTCCCGCTTGCGGTAGAGCCAGTCATCGAACCCGGGGCTCCGGGCGCAGCAGGACCGGTGCTGCATCGTCCCCTGGGCTCCAGGCTGGGCGAGGGCCTGCGGGAGGCGGATGGTTGCTGGGCAGCGAGGGGGCTCCGGTGTCCAGGGTGGATGGTGACAGGAGCCCCACCCTCCCACAGGACCTACACCTTCAACCGGGCCCCGGAGCCCAGGAGGGACTTGGATGCCGGCGGCAGACGTAGCGGGGAGCCGCCCATTCCGCACACACCTGGGAACAGGAGCGCGGCCAGCACACAGGCAATGCAGGGGATGGGCCGCGGGACCACCAGCCACCCGGCCACCCGGCCAGCCAGCCAGCCAGCCAGCCACCCAGCCACCCAGCCACCCAGCCAGCCAGCCAGCCAGCCAGCCACCCAGCCAGCCACCCAGCCATCCAGCCAGCCAGCTACCCGGCCAGCCAGCCACCCAGCCACCCAGCCAACCAGCCAGCCACCCACCCACCCACCCACCCAGCCACCCAGCCAGCCACCCAGCCAGCCACCCAGCCAGCCAGCCAGCCAGCCACCCACCCACCCACCCAGCCACCCAGCCACCCAGCCACCCAGCCACCCAGCCAGCCACCCAGCCAGCCACCCAGCCAGCCAGCCACCCACCCACCCACCCACCCAGCCACCCAGCCACCCAGCCAGCCAGCCACCAAGCCACCAAGCCACCCAGCCACCCAGCCAGCCACCCAGCCAGCCAGCCAGCCAGCCACCCACCCACCCACCCAGCCACCCAGCCACCCAGCCAGCCAGCCACCAAGCCACCCAGCAACCCAGCCAGTCACCCAGCCAGCCACCCAGCCAGCCAACCAGCCTGGAGGGAGCAGGCCTCTGGGACTCTGGGGCTGCCGGGGGGGGCAGCTCAGCCCTCAAGGGTGCCCAGGACACCTGTGATTCCTCCCGGCCGAGACCCTGCGGTGGCTCAGCTCCCAGTGGGCTCACTGTCCCTCTCCCTCTCCCTCTCCCTCTCCCTCTCCCTCTCTCTCTCTCTCTCTCTTTGGATAGGGCAGAGAGAAACAGAGAGGAGGGGAGATAGAGAGAGAGACTCCTGCAGCCCTGCTTCACCACTCATGAGGCTTCCCTCTTGGAGGTGGGGACCAGGGGCTTGAACCCAGGTCCTGTGTGCTGTAGTGTGTGCATTTAACCAGGTGCACCACCGCCTGCTCCCCCCTCCCTCCATCCATAAATATGGAAGAAGGGCTGGGAGTGTGGATCCACCTGCCAACGCCCATGTTCAGCGGGGAAGCAATGACAGAAGCCAGACCTTCCACCTTCTGCATCCCACACTGACCCT
>NC_080170.1:125626112-125628612 GCF_950295315.1 Erinaceus europaeus
CCCCACCCCCTGATGGCCGTATTCCCCCATCCCTTGACGGCCATGCCCACTGCTCCCTGGAGCCGTGTCCCCCACCCCCTGACAGCCGTGTCCCCCGCCCCCTGACGGCCGTGTCCCCCCATCCCCTGACAGCTGTGTCCCCTGCCCCACCCCATCCCCTGACGGCCGTGTCCCCTTCCCCCTCAGGCGCGGCACTGCTGGACAGCGGCGTGAGAGTGTCTGCAGTTTTCTCCTCTCCCGCGCTGCGCTGTGTGCAGACGGCCCAGCTCCTCCTGGAAGGTGAGGGGAGGGTGGCTGGCTGGAGTGGGCGGTGGGGGGCGGGTGAAGGTGGCGGGGAGTCCTTCCGTGAGGCTCCTGCCTCCCCCCTGAGGCCCGGCTCCATCCTCGGCCCATGGGGGGCTTCCCATGGGTTTGGGAGCACTGCCTTGGTCTCGTTCATAAAAATTAACAATCAGGGAGTCAGGCGGACGCGCAGCGGGTTAAGTGCATGTGACACAAAGCCCAAGGACCCCTGTAAGGATCCCGGTTCGAGCCCCCGGCTCCGCACCTGCAGGGGAGTCGCTTCCCAGGCGGTGAAGCAGGTCTGCAGGTGTCTGTCTTTCTCTCCCCCTCTGTCTCCCCCTCCTCTCTCCATTTCTCTCTGTCCTATCTGACAATGACAACATCAATAACTACAACAATAATAAAAAAAACAAGGGCAATAAAAAGGGAAAATAATTTTTTTTAATTAACAATCATACAGACTGCAGGGCCTGAAGGTAACTAGCCGACCTGCCAGAGCGTGTGTCCATCCTGCCACATGCAGAGCCCGGGTGTAAACCCTGGCACCATGTAGAGGGACCGTGGTGGCCCCAGGGGAAGCTCCCTCTCTCTGGTGTCTCCCTCTGTGTGTTTCTGTTTGTCTGAAAAAAAATGAAAATAATCCTCCTGGGGGCTGGACATCACACTCACGCTGCTGAGACGTGAGTGAACCTGCTATGTGTGCCTGCGGCCCTGGGTTTGAGCCCTGGCACTATGCCGGAAACAAAACAAACAGAGCATGAATAGCTCCGGGCCAGTGTTCTGCGAACTGCTGATGGGCACTGAGGGGTAATGTTTTCAGGAGAGGAGAGGAATGCCAGGAGCCCTCCTCACTGGGCACCGAGGAAGGGCTGAGTCCTTCCGGCAGCCGGGGTCCTCCCAGGGGCACCCAGCTCCTGCCCCTCCCGGTGGGCAGAGGCCCTGGCTGCTCGAACCCGCTCCTATCCGTCCCAGAACAGCAGGTGCGTGACGGAAGGTCCCAGGCTGTTTCGGGGTTTGTTTGTTTGTTTAATGTTTATCTTATTTATTTATTATTGGAGAAAAATCTAGAGGGAAGGGAGTGATAGAGAGGGAGAGAGACAGAGACACCTGCAGCCCTGCTTCACCGCTCGTGAAGCTTCCCCCCTGCAGGGGCACCAAAGTAAAGGACTCTGGGGTGGGGGCAGAGGACCCCGTGGGGGGGAGAGAGATGTGCGAGACAGGAAGGCCACACCTGGGCCCGACTGTCCCGACTGAGATGAGTGCTACATGCAGGTAGTGTTGGGTTCTTGGGGTCTGCAGAGCACCCCCCCAGAATCCTTTGGTGCAGCCCACCAAACCAAACCCAAGCCATGTCCTGCTTGGGGTCTCGCCTTCTGTTCTGATTTCCCCACGTCTGTCCGCGAGTGAGACGGCCCCTCTGCACCCTGCTCCCTCCGGCCCCTCTCGCATCACGATTCCTCCATCACTCTTGAATCCAGAGCTGAAGCTGGAGAGAAAACTCAAGATCAGAGTGGAGCCCGGGATCTTCGAGTGGACCAAGTGGGAGACGGGCAAAGCCCTCCCGACCCTCATGTCTCCGGAGGAGCTGAGAGAGGCCGGCTTCAGCGTCAGCCCCGACTACAGGTGGCGTCTCCTGTCTCCACGGCTCCTGGGCGGGCGGGCGGGCGGGCGGGGGGGGGGGGGTCTCCTCCTTACGGGGTAAGAATGGTGGCAGTAGGGGACAAGGGTGAGGGTTCTAGGGCTTTGCAGCAGGGGACACCACTCTGGGCTCACTCCCGACACTCTGAGAAGTGGGGGGACGTTAGCCCCGGACTGGACTCGGGGAAGGAGGGGCTCTAGGACCTGGGGGCAGGTCACTTTCCCTTTTTTTTTTTTTCCTTTTTGCCTCCAGCTGCTGTGGCTCGGTGCCTTGCCGCCACTATGAATCCACTGCTCTGGGAGCTTTTTTTTTTAAATATTTATCCCCTTTTGTTGCCCTTGTTTTATTGTTGTAGTTATTATTGTTGCTGATGTCATTATTGTTGGATAGGACAGAGAGGAATGGAGAGAGGAGGGGAAGACAGAGAGAGAGGGGAGAGAAAGACAGACACCTGCCGACCTGCTTCACCGCCTGTGAAGCGACTCCCCTGCAGGTGGGGAGCCGGGGGCTCGAACCGGGATCCTTACGCTGGTCCTTGAGCTTTGCACTACCTGTGCTGAACTCGCTGCGCTACCGCCC
>NC_080170.1:125633612-125666112 GCF_950295315.1 Erinaceus europaeus
CAGGTGACAGCGGATGCCAACAGCCGGCCAGGAGCCAGGAGATGGGCCCCCAGGCCAGATATCTGCCCGCCCATGGATGCTGCTGTGCGTCTCCTCTCTGTCTCTAAATAAAGAATGAAAGGACGGCCCGGGAGGTCGCCCAGTGGCCTTGTCACACACGCAGGAAGCCCCCAGCCTGCGGGAATCCTGTCAGAGCTCAGGGGAGCCCCTACCAAGCCTGGCGCCCACTAGCTGAGGGCAGGACCCTTCCCATGGGCCCTCACTCACACAGGCCAGGACGCCTGTCAGCTGCACCCCCACCCCATGCCCAAGCCATTCCATGGGGTCCCAGAAGCCTGCTTGTCACTTCAGTTGGGGGACATGGGGCACAGTGGCAGGGACCGAGCCGTCAGAGCTCCAAGGGACAGCCATGTGGAGAAGGCCCACTGGCCTACAAGTCAGCCGGTGTGAAGTTGGGGGGGGGGGCTTTCTGTGGACGGGTGAGGGTGGGTCACAGCCTGGACACTCGGGCTTCTCAGGGACAGCCCTGCACAGCGTGAAGGCGGGGGGCTGCAGGGGGGAACACAGTGACCACACAGGGACAGGGGACGGGGCCCTCAGGGGCTGCACTGAGGTCGCGGGGCCCACAGAGGAGCCTCCACGGCCAGCTCTGCTCAGCCAGGGGTGGGGGAGCCTTTCTGGGGGGCTCCAGACCCTCCCAGAGATGGGGATCATTCACGTCCTCCAAACCCCAAGACTCCACGGGGCCTCTGTCCAGGGAGAGGAGGGGCACGGGATTGCAAAGCCAGCAGCCAAGGCCCTCAGGACCCTGGTCAGACAGCCGGGCCGAGGGCGGGCAGCAGGTGAGGCCACAGCGGGGCCGCTCAGCCCACAGAGCCGCACTACTCAGAGACCAGGACTCGGGTTCCACCCTCAGCCGCCACAGGGAGCACTACGCAAGGGTGCAGGGCTGTGGGGTCTCTCCCTTCCGTGTGTCTCTCCCTCTCACACCCTTTAGCTAAAAAAAAAAAATAGTTGGGAGTCGGGAGGTAACGCAGCGGGTTAAGCACAGGTGGCGCAAAGCACAAGGACCGGCGTAAGGATCCCGGTTCAAGCCCCCGGCTCCCCACCTGCAGGGGAGTCGCTTCACAGGTGGTGAAGCAGGTCTGCAGGTGTCTGTCTTTCTCTCCCCCTCTGTCTTCCCCTCCCCTCTCCGTTTCTCTCTGTCCTAATCCAACAACTACAACAATAAAACAACAAGGGCAACAAAAGGGAATAAATAAATAAGTAATTGCATAAATAAAAGCAGCCCAGTGGGCAAGATGGAGAGGCCACATGAGCCCGAACGCCTCTGGCGGGGGGTGAACCCTGCGGTGCCCACGGCCTGTCTGCAGGGCCGAGCGGAGGTGGGGGGTGGTGTGGGGGAGTCACTGGTGAGGCCAGAGCGCCACACAGAGTCCCAAGCTGGAAGCGCAGCATGGAGCTGGGGCGTGGAGCCAGGCCCCCCAGCCTCTGCCCACACCCAGGGTGTTTGGTGGGAGTCACGCCTAGGGTGGGCCTGGGGAGCGGGCAGGACAGGGGTCCCCAGGCCACAGGGGCAGCCTGAGACGGAGCTGGGCAGTGGGCTGTGGGCAGGGAAGCTTCGAGTGCTGGAGGACAGAGCCCCCGGGGACTGCAAGCTCCCCTCGCCCGTCCCACACAGCGAGCGCCCCCCACGCCTCCGCCATTTCCCCCACACACATGACGGTGTGTCTACTGAGGGCTCCCCTGAACAGATGAGGACCTCTATGTCCCCCAACTCTACCGGGCACGGAGTCAAGCCCCTGAGTCCCCCTCCTGCACCTCACTCTGCAGCCTGTGCTCAGGAGGCCTGACCCCCTGCCTCACGGGAAGGACTCTCTCTGACACAGACTGAGGGGACTGGCTGGGGACAGGCTGACCCCTCACCACACAGGAAGACTCACTCCTGGGGCCACCGGACGCATGGGGCCAGAAGCATCTCTGAATGAATCGTGAATCTAAGCCCACCGTGACAGAAAGAGCCAATACCCTGCATATGGCCACCAGCCCGTCCCGTGGCCCGTCCCGGGGAGGGGGTCTCAGCTCCCTGCTGGGTTCTCCTGATCCAGGCCAGGGCTCCTCAGCTCCCCGCCTTCCCCGGCCGGCTCCTCAGCTCTACGGCTACTCCGTATCACACGTCCCTCTGTCTCCACACCTGCCTCCCCTCACCTTATTTACTGTCTCCTAAATATTATTTTTTTCTTACCGGACACTGCTCAGTTCTGGCTGATGGTGGTGCTGAGGACTGAACCTGGGACCTCAGAGCCTCAGGCTTGAAAGGCTTTTGCAGAACCCTTATGCCGTCTCCCCAGCCCAAGTGTCTCCTATTCTAACACTTGGCGCCAGCCCTCTGCCTCCCTTGTACCACGCAATCCCAAGGCCTCTGAGCGGGCTCCCGGCCCGTCCCGGCCCACTTCTGTGGCCAGCGGCTCCCGTGGCCCCCAGGCTAAAGTTGCGGCTGCAGGCCACGCTCCTTTCTCCTGGGACAGAGACGCCACGGGAGAAGCGCGTCTTCCGTGTGAAGGGCTTGCGACAGGCTGGCTCGTGAACAAAGGGTCGTGGAGAAAAGTCCTCGCAACCATAAACCATCTTAGCAAACACCTGCAGTGGGCGCCCCCCCCCCCCCCCAGTGCTTCTGGTGCCGGCGGGGGCCGCCTCTCACTCGCCCGTCTCCGACTGTCTGTTCTCCTCTTCTTCGAAGTTCGCGTTGGCTGCAAGAAAGCAAGCGGCAGAAGCACGTCAGCGGCGGGCTGGCTCCGGCGGATCTGCTAGCAGACCTCCCGCACCGCGTGCCGTGAGCATCTGCTTACTCGTTTAGTTTGGACAGAGACAGAGAGAAATCGAGAGGGAAGTGGAAGACAGGGAGAGAGACAGAGACACCCCTGCAGACCTGCTCCGCTGCTCCTAAAGTGCCCCCACCCCCCCCCACACACACACACACACAGCAGCTGGGGAGCGGGGACTCGAACCCGGGTCCCTGAGCGTAGCGATACGTGTGCCACAGCCCGGCCCAAAATCTGGTGACTACTGAGCAGAGCTTAGCCAGCCCGGGGTGTGCCCGTCACACACAGACTCCTGTAGATTCTACTTGCACACAGGCAGCAAAGCCAGCAGAGGCCGTGCCCGTCTAGACGGACGTCAAAACGGAATCGCCACTGCGAGCCGGCCGGAGCCGGCCTCCCCCACCTGCGCCCACCGGCTCTGGGAAGGAAGCGGGGCGCTGTCTTCTGCTTGGACAAAGAGAAGGGGGGGCGTGCTCCACTCCTGCTGGGTCCCCCTCCCAAGGAAGTCCCGGATTCTGAGCGGCTGTTCAGTAAACTGCAGCCCCCACCTTCCATTTCCATGCTGACAGCCCCCAGGACCTGCTTCCTCCAGACTCAGCCTGGCTGCCCCTTATCAGCTCACTGGGCTGGGGGGGGGGGGCAGGGGCAGGGCCAGCAGCAGTGGAGCCCCTGCCGTCCCCCGCAGGGCCTTGCAGCTGGAGAGAGAGAGGGAGAGAGGGAGAGGGAGAGAGGGGGAGAGAGAGAGAGAGAGAGAGAACCAGACAGGAGTGCAGGGCATCAAACGCAAACACTACATTGACAAATCCTGCACTCTGCCTGTTGTGCCAGCTTCCAGCCTGTAAAAAAGCTTTTAAAATAACAATGAAAAGAGGGCAAGACCCCACCTGCAGGGGAGTCACTTCCCAGGCAGTGAAGCAGGTCTGCAGGTGTCTGTCTTTCTCTCCCCCTCTCTGTCTTCCCCTCCTCTCTCCATTTCTCTCTGTCCTATCCAACAACGATGACATCAATAACAACAACAGTAATAACTACAATGATTAAAAAAAAACAAGGACAACAAAAGGGAATAAATAAATAATTTTTTTAAAAAAGAGGGCAAAAGAGACAGCACAGTGGTTACACCAACAGACTCTGCGGCCTGAGGCTCTGAGGCCCCAGGGTCCATCCCCAGCACTGCCACCAGCCGGAGCTGAGCAGCTCCTCACTCTCTGCTCTTTCTCTCTCTGTGTGTCTTTCTTCACGCATCTCTCTCATTAAATGAAATCAATACAATTTGATAATAATAATATTCAGGCTGGGGCACAGCACAGGGTTCTGCACACGGACTCTCCTGCCTGAGGCTCTGAAGTCCCAGGCTCAGTCCCCAGCACCACCATCAGTCAGAGCTGAGCAGGGCGCTGGCCTCTCTCTGTGTCTTTCTCTCTGTATCTCTCTCATAAAAAACACAAGGGGGGTCAGGCGGTAGCGCAGCGGGTTAAGCGCACGTGGCTCAAAGCGCAAGGACCGGCGTAAGGATCCCGGTTCAAGCCCCCGGCTCCCCACCCGCAGGGGAGTCGCTTCCCAGGCGGTGAAGCGGGTCTGCAGGTGTCTGTCTTTCTCTCCCCCTCTCTGTCTTCCCCTCCTCTCTCCATTTCTCTCTGTCCTATCCAACAACAACCGCATCAATAATAACTACAACAACAATAAAAAAAAAAAGGGCAACAAAAAGGAAAATAAATAAATTAAAAACAAAAAAAAAAGCGGGCCAGGTGGTGGCGCACCTGGTTACAGTGCACAAGGACCCGGGTTCGAGCCCCCGGTCCCCACCTGCAGGGGGAAAGCTTCACGAGTGGTGAAGCAGAACTGCAGGTGTCTCTCTGTCTCTCTCTATCTATCTATCTCCCCCTTCCCTTTTGATTTCTGGCTGTCTCTATCCAATAAATAAAGATTAAAAAAAAAAGTTTAAAAAAAAACACAAGGGCGGGGTACATAGCATAAAGGTTATGCAAAGAGATTCTCACGCCAGAGGCTAGCAAAGTCCCAGGTTCAAGCCCCTGCACCATCATAAACCAGAGCTGAGCAGTGCTCTGGTAAGAAATATATAAATAAATATATATATATATATATATGTATATATATATATGTATATATATATATAAAACAAAAAATATTTTATGAAAAAATAAATAACAAAAAAAGGTCGGACAGTAGCAGATTTGGCTGAGCACTCACATATAGTGTGCAAGGATCTGGGTTCAAGCCCCTGGTCCCCACCTGCACGAGTGGTGAAGCAGGGCTGCTGGTGTCTCTGTCTCTCTCTCTCTATCATTATCTCTCCCTCCCCTTTTGTCTTCTCTGCTTCTATCCAATAAATAAATAAATAAATAGAAAAACACATTTGTTTTAGAAGAAACAAGAAAAGCGACTCCCATCCCTGGAGCTTTGGGTAGAAGCTTCTAGACCAGTGGCCATGCAGAGAGGGCTCCTTCCCAGCTCACCGTCCCTGAGCCACGGATCACACTGCCCCAGGCCCTGCCCCTCCCACCCGCCAGGCCTGTCCAGGCCCGGGCCCCCGGGGAGCAGAGGGTGGCAGGACCCGGCCCAGGCCCCTCTCTCCCTGCCCTCCGGCCTACGCACAGTTGTCCAAGGGGTCGTATCGGAACTCGTCTGGCCGGTACTCGTGGCTGTCGGACATGGTGACGTCCTCCTCACCGGGCTTCAGGAAGTCACCTTCCAGGTCCGAGAAGTCGCCGAAACCCTGTGCCTCCTCCAGGACCTCGGCCATGCCTGCGGGCACAGAGAAGGGGGTGCCAGCTGTCCCTGCGCCCACGGCACCCTGCCCTCCCGCCCGCGGGGCCAGCCCCCATCCAGGATGGACATCGTGGTGAGAGCTGGCCCTGTGGCCCAGGGTTCCGCTAAGCACAGGAAGCTCTCTAGCCCCACGGTCAGTGACTGCGGGACAGTGTGATAAAACGAAGCCGCCCCCGCCCCATGCCTGGAAGCCAGCAAGCAGACCCCAGACCCAGGTGGACAGAGACAAGACTGGGTATCTAGATCTAGCCAGTCCTGAAGCTGCCCCCAGCCCTCACGGCTCCAAAGCCTAGAGCAGCAGACGGGCGTGTGGACCATCTCACTCAGGGCCATCAAGGTGAACAGAGAGCCCCCCCGTCCTTTGGGGAGGGCCTGGGGTCCCCAGCCTCTGCTCTAGGTCCATCGCTGACCGGAAATAAGGGTGGGGCCTCTAATGGACGGGGCTCCTGTGGAATCCACCAAGGTTTTGAGGGGCTTCGGGGCACCTGACACCCATCTTGCTGCCCCACTGCGGCCCCCAGGCTCTGATCCTAGAGGCTCTGGGACACCCTGTGAGCCCAGCACCCACCTTCAGCGGCAGGGGGCTCCTCGGGGACGGCCCCCACGGTGGGGGGCTGCTCCTGGGGGAGGCTGGGTGTCCACAGGGCCAGCTCCGTGATCTTGATGGCCTTCCACTTGGGCACCACGGAGATCAGTGTCTCCTCCTCCTCCTCCTCCTCTCCCCGCTCCTGGCGGGCACAGGGACACAGTTCAGCCCAGCTGCGGGGCGCCCCCACCCCGGCCAAGCCCGGCATCTCCTCGCTTGGGGTAGGGAGCGAGTCCTGGCCCACACTGGCCTTCCCGCCGCCCGCCAGCTGGGGACACCTTTCCCGCCGCCCGGCACCTCCCAGACTGGTTCTCAGACAGAAGCCACTGTAACAGCACAGGCACCGCTGGACAGGGGCTAAGGCCTGAGGAGATTCCAGCCACACCGACAAGGCGCCACTTCTCCACAGGCCTGGGGGCACGGCCTTGGGCGTGGCGTGAATGACCAGACAGATGGGAGTGTGCTCCATGGGGGGAGGACAGGGTGTCCTGAGGGCTGGGGGTGCAGGGGAGCAGGGTGTCCTGCGGGACAGGGTGTCCTGGTGGCAGGGTGTCCTGGGGGGCAGGGTGTCCTGGGGGACAGGGTGTCCTGGGGGCAGGGTGTCCTGGGAGGCAGGGTGTCCTGGGGGTTGAGTGTCCTGGGGGACAGGGTGTCATGGGGGGCAGGGTGTCCTGGGGGGCAGGGTGTCCTGGGGGGCAGGGTGTTCTGGGGGCAGGGTGTTCTGGGGGCAGGGTGTCCTGGTTGACATGGCGTCCTGTGGGTCAGGGTGTCCTGGGGGGCAGGGTGTCCTGGGGGGCAGGGTGTTCTGGGGGTAGGGTATCCTGGGGGCTGGGGTGTTCTGGGGGCAGGGTGTCCTGGGAGGCAGGGTGTCCTGGGGGGCAGGGTGTCCTGGGGGTTGAGTGTCCTGGGGGACAGGGTGTCATGGGGGGCAGGGTGTCCTGGGGGGCAGGGTGTCCTGGGGGACAGGGTGTCCTGGGGGCAGGGTGTCCTGGGGGCAGGGTGTCCTGGGAGGCAGGGTGTCCTGGGGGGCAGGGTGTCCTGGGGGACAGGGTGTCCTGGGGGCAGGGTGTCCTGGGGGGCAGGGTGTCCTGCGGGGCAGGGTGTCCTGGGGGGCAGGGTGTCCTGGGAGGCAGGGTGTCATGGGGGGCAGGGTGTCCTGGGGGGCAGGGTGTCATGGGGGGCAGGGTGTCCTGGGGGGCAGGGTGTCCTGGGGGGCAGGGTGTCCTGGTGGGCTGGGTGTCCTGTGGGTAGGGTGTCCTGGGAGGCAGGGTGTCCTGGGGGGCAGGGTGTCCTGGGGGGCAGGGTGTCCTGGGGGGCAGGGTGTCCTGGGGGCAGGGTGTCCTGGGGGGCAGGGTGTCCTGGGGGGCAGGGTGTCCTGGGGGGCAGGGTGTCCTGGGAGGCAGGGTGTCCTGGGGGTTGAGTGTCCTGGGGGACAGGGTGTCATGGGGGGCAGGGTGTCCTGGGGGGCAGGGTGTCCTGGGGGGCAGGGTGTTCTGGGGGCAGGGTGTCCTGGGGGGCAGGGTGTCCTGGTTGACATGGCGTCCTGTGGGTCAGGGTGTCCTGGGGGCAGGGTGTCCTGGGGGCAGGGTGTCCTGGGGGCAGGGTGTCCTGGGGGGCAGGGTATCCTGGGGAAGGGTGTCCTGGTTGACATGGTGTCCTGGGGGCAGGGTGTCCTGGGGGGCAGGGTGTCCTGGGGGACAGGGTGTCCTGGGGGCAGGGTGTCCTGGGGGACAGGGTGTCCTGGGGGACAGGGTGTCCTGGGGGACAGGATATCCTGGGGGACAGGGTGTCCTGGGCAGCAGGGTGTCCTGGGGGACAGGGTATCCTGGGGGTTGAGTGTCCTGGGGGACAGGGTGTCCTGGGGGGCAGGGTGTCCTGGGGGACAGGGTGTCCTGGGGGACTGGGTGTCCTGAGGGCAGGGTGTCCTGGGGGTTGAGTGTCCTGGGGGACAAGGTGTCCTGGGGGACAGTGTGTCCTGGGGGCTGGTTGCTGAGGCCTCCTGGGGGTGCCCAGGACTCCACTTCTGCAGCAGCTGGTCTGTCACTGCAGAGAGGGGCAGGGCAGGGCCGATGGAGTGGATAGAGGACGGAATGTCCACAGAAACTGCAGGGACACCCCGCAGCCCCTCCCTGAAGGTGGCTGACCTGTCCCAGCTCCCGGCTTGCCCGGGGGTGCTGGCCCTGGGTCGGCATGCGAGGGCCCGGCAGGCTACAGGGATGCCAGGCGCGCCCCCAGCAGGGAGAGGGTGTCCCTGGGGGCCGGCCCAGTGCATCCCCAGTGGGTCTGCGGCAAGCAGGGGCTGCAGAGACAGTCTGCTGACAGGGCGTGGCACACCTGGCTGAAGGCACACATCACCGTGAGCCAAGACCAGGGTTCGATCCCCCGGCCCCCACTTGTGTGGTGGGCTTCATGAGCGGTGAAACAGAGCTGCAGGTGTCTCTGTCTCTCCCCCCGTCTCTCCCTTCCCTCCTGATGGCTTTCTGTCTGTAGCCAGTAACAAATAAACAATATTAAAATAATAACAACACAGACAAGTCCCCGCACACATGTCTGTGCCGGCTGCCTCAACACGGAAGCTGACACCCGGCACAGCAAGAGCCTTGCTGCCCAGGCGGGGAAGTGCCAGGTTCCCGGGCCCACCTGGCCGCACCAAGGCCTCAGACTCGCTGCCTACACACAGCCCCCCAGACCCGCTGCTCCTGGGCAGGAGGTTCTGCAGAGAGACTCCTGCCTGACAGGCCAAGGCCCCAGGTCCATTCCCCCCAACACCATAAGCCAGAGCTGAGCAGTGTTCTCCTAAGGAAAGGGGGAGAAGGAGAGGGAGAGGGAGAAAGACAGGGAGAAGGGTGGAGAAGGGGGAGGATGAGGAGGAAAAGGAAGGAGAAGAGAGAGAGAGAGGAGGAGGAGAGGAGGGCGGGAGGGCCTGGGGTGTCTGGGGAGCAGAAGCAGCCAGGCCCCAGCTGACCGCCCGCAGGGGTCACTCACCACGTCCGTCAGGCGGTACTCCCCATGCTGCTCACAGCCCACGTCGAAGACGTACTTGCCGGGGCCCACGGGCTGTGGGCAGAGGGACAAGGCGCCTGACCTGGGGCCACGGCTGGTACCCTCTGGCCGTCCCGGCCCAGCTCACCGGGCTGCCCACTGAGGCCCACAGCCCCGGCTCTTGGCCCATGTTTTTTTTTTTCCGTCTCTTCTAAAAAGAAGTTTATTTACCACAAGTTTCAGGGAAGGGTCAGATGGTGGTGCACCTGGTTAAGCACACATCACTGCACAAGGACCTGGGTTCAAGCCCTCAGTCCCCACCTGCAGGGGGGACATTTCTGGAGTGGTGAAGCAGGGCTGCAGGTGTCTTTCTCTCTCTCTCTCTCTCTCTCTCTCTCTCTCTCCTCTCCCGCTCTTATTTTATTTTATTTTTATTTTTATATTTATTTTCCCTTTTTTTGCCCTTGTTGTTTTATTATTGTAGTTATTATTGTTGTTGATATTAATGTCATCATTGTTGGATAGGACAGAGAGAAGTGGAGAGAGGAGGGGAAGGCAGAGAGGGGGAGAGAAAGACAGACACCTGCAGACCTGCTTCACCGCCTGTGAAGCGACCCCCCTGCAGGTGGGGAGCTGGGGGCTTGAACCAGGATCCTTACGCCGGTCCTTGTGCTTTGCGCCACCTGCACTTAACCCGCTGCGCTACCACACGACTCCCCTTTTTTTTATGAAGGAAGCTGAATATAATCTTTTTTTTTTCATGTTTTTATTGTCTGTCTCTATCATTGCATAGACACAGCCAGAAATCGAGAGGAAGGGGGGATAGAGAGGGAGAGAGACAGAGAAACACCTGCAGCCCTGCTTCACCACTTGTGAAGCTTTCCCCCTGCAAGTGGGGACTGGGGCCTTGAACCTGGGTCCTTGTGCAGTGATGTGAGCGCTTAACTAGGTGCGCCACCGCCTGGCTCCTGTCTGTATTTCCCTCCCATATACATAAATATGTCTCAATTTCTCAATGTCTGTCTCTAGTCAGCAAACAAAATAATTTTTTAAAGTTTTACGAGTCAGGAGTCGACACCAGCAGACAAGCTGGGAGAGGGGCCCTGCCGACCTCCAGCCTGTGCCCTCGCTCAAAGGACGAGGAGATTCTTCTGAGACCTTTCGTTCCCAGTCACGTGTGGGAGGTGCTGGAACACGGCCACCCTGCACACACGGCAGAGGGCTGGGGTGGAGGCCAGTGCCCGCCAAGACCCTTGGACACCGGGTTCTGATCACAAATGGATCGTGGGGACGGGGGAGGCAGCACAGATTCTCCTGCCTGAGGCTCTGAGATCCTAGGTTCAACTCCCCGGCACCGCATCAGCCAGAGCTCAGCAGGGCTCTGGGGAAAATAATAATAATAATTTTTAAAAAGCAGCGACACAGCCACTCCCATTCTGCTTTGGCTCCAGGGCCTGTGAGTGGCTCGGAGGCTTGTAAGAATGCTTCCCCAGCCCTGGCTGTGCGCTTGGAGTGCCACTCCATATAAAACCCTCCATAACCCACAGACTGTCATCCCAGGGGGACAAACAGGTTAATGTGAGAGGCCCCGGGTTCGAGCCCCCAGCCCCCACCTGCAGAGGAAGCTTCATGTCTCTCTCCCTCTATCTCTTCCCTGTCTATCTTTCCCCTCTGTCTCTTCTCTCAGTTTCTCTCTGTCCTAACTAATGAAAGTTAGAAAGAAAGGAGGGAAAAATGGGAAATGGCCAGGAGTCGGGCGGTAGCACAGCGGGTTAAGCGCACGAGGCGCAAAGCACAAGGGCCGGCATGAGGATCCTGGTTCGAGCCCCCGGCTCCCTACCTGCAGGGGCGTCGCTTCCCAGGCGGTGAAGCAGGTCTGCAGGTGTCTGTCTTTCTCTCCCCCTCTCTGTCTCCCCCTCCTCTCTCCATTTCTCTCTGTCCTATCCAACAACAACAAGGGCGACAAAAGGGAATAAATAAATAAACTAAATATTCAAAAAAGGGAAAATGGCTTCCAGGAGCAGTGGATACGAGGTGCTGGCACTGAGCCCCAGAGAGAACCCTGGAGGAAAAAATAATAATGAGGAGGAGGAGGAGGAGGAGGAGAACATGGCCTGACTGCACCATGAAAGGAAGACATCAGACAGCATCTGGATTCCTGGGCCCACACCCTGGTGGCACCAGGCCCTGCGCCAGGGAGAACGGCCGGCCCAGCCAGTCTGGGGCCCCGCGAGATGCCAGTTCATGTCCTCCCTGCTGGGCTCTGTCCGCACAGGGTGTGGTGTGGTCACAGGCCAGACAGGCTCAGACTGGTCTGTCTATTCATGTGAGCACATGGGCAAGGAGGGCAGGGTCCAGGGCAGGGGGGCAGGGTCCAGGGAAGGGAGGGCAGAAAGGACAGGGTCCAGGGCAGGGGGGCAGGGACCAGGCCAAGGAGGGCTAGAGGACAGGGTCCAGGGCAGAGGATCTGGGTCCAGGGCAGGAGGGGCAGGGCCTAGGGTAGAGTCCAGGGCAGGGGGGGGCTGTGTCCAGGGCAGGGGGGGCTGTGTCCAGGGCAGGGGGGGCTGTGTCCAGGGCAGGGGACTGTGTCCAGGGCAGGGGGCAGGGGGGCTGTATTCAGGGCAGGGGGCTGTATCCAGGGCAAGGGGCAGGGTCCAGGGCAGGGGCAGGGTCCAGGGCAGGGGCAGGGTCCAGGGGAGGGGGCAGGGTCCAGGGCAGGGGACAGGGTCCAGGGCAGGGGCAGGGTCCAGAGCAGGGGGCAGGGTCCTGGCCACCCGGGCCTGTCACTCACGTTTTTGCTCAGGAACTTGCCCTGGTACCTATGGTTCAGGTGAACGAGCTCGGCCGCACCGTCCTGCTGCCCGTGCACCCAGGACCCCACGTACTTGCTGCCCGTCTCCGCGTACAGGTAGGTCCCCTGGCCGTGCCTGGGGCAGAGGTGGGGGCATCCTGCTGGGCCCAGGAGCCAGCACCCGGGAGAGCAGACGCCAGGCAGATTCTCTGTGCCTAGCCAGCTGCCCTGTCCGCCTGCCCCTCCTGGGGCGGGCAGTGCCCACCGGACCTCCCAGTGCTCAGCTGGGACTGAGGCAGGGGCGCCCCTGAGGGGGTGCAGCCCTCCCGACCTTCCCCAGGCTCTGCAGCTGCCTGCTGGCACCCAGGCTGGCGTTCAAGCCAGGACACACTGGTGCCAGGCAGGGCTTTCTGGGGCTGTGGGCACCGTCGGTGACCCCACACTGCTCAGTTCTGCCAAAGATAGTGCAGGACTCAGACCAGAGGATCCCACATGGGCTGCTGTGCGTGGCTCTCCACCTGAGGGTCTATGTGCCACCTTCTCCCTCTGATGCCACCCTCTCCCCTGATGCCACCCTCTCCCCTGATGCCACCCTCTCCCCTGATGCCACCCTCTCCCCCAGATGACACCCTCTCCCCCAGATGCCACCCTGTCCCCCTGATGGCCCCCTGTCCCCCTGATGACACCCTCTCCCCAGGATGACACCCTCCCCCCAGGATGACACCCTCCCCCTGATGACACCCTGTCCCCCTATGTCCTCCTGTCCCCGTGATGTCCCCCTGTCCCCATGATGTCCCCCTGATGTCACCCTCTCCCCCTGATGTCCCCTGTACCCCGGATGTCACCCTCTCCCCAGGATGACACCCTCTCCCCCTGAAGACACCCTCTCCCTGTGATGTCCCCCTGTCCCCGTGATGTCCTCCTGTCCCCCTATGTCACCCTCTCCCCCTAGTGTCACCCTCTCCCCCTGATGTCCCCCTGTACCCCTGATGGCACCCTCTCCCCGTGATGTACCCCTGTCCCTGTGATGTCCTCCTGTCCCCCTATGTCACCCTCTCCCTGTGATGTCCTCCTGTCCCATGATGTCCTCCTGTCCCCCTATGTCACCCTCTCCCTGTGATGTCACCCTGTCCCCGTGATGTCCTCCTGTCCCCATGATGTCACCCTGTCCCCGTGATGTCACCCTGTCCCCGTGATATCACGCAGTGGGGGAACACACCTCTGGTGGGCCAGCCACTCTCCAGTGTAGGTGTCGTTGTTCACGTAGTAGTAGGTGCCGTGGCCGTGCCGCTGGTCATCGGCCCACTCCCCTGGGGGACGAGACGGGCGGCTGTGCCCCTGGCAGGTGGGTGGAGCACAGGACTGGCATGGCCGGTGCTGCCTGTGTGACACCTGCGGCAGGGCTGAAGGGCTGCTCTGGCTCCTGGCTCCCTCTCCCTCCCTCTCTCTCTCATTTTCTCTCCCTCCCTCTCTCTCTCTCTCTCTCTCTCATTTCCTCCCTCTCTCCTTCTCTCTCATGTTCTCCCTCTCTCCCTCTCTCATTTTCTCCCTCTCTCTCTCTCCTTCTCTCTCTCTCTCTCCCTCTCATTCTCCCTCTCTCTCTCTGCCTATTTCTCTCCCTCTCTCCCTCTCTCTCCCCCTCCTTCTCTCTCTCTCTCTGGTGGAATAAATAAAATTTTAAAACTTGAGATAGGGCCAAGAAGACAGCACAGTAGTTCTGCAAAGTACTCTTCCACCTGAGGTTCTGAGGTTCTGGGTTCAGTCCCTGAAACCAGCATCAGCCAGAGCTGAGCAGGGCTCTGGTGTCTCTCTGCCTCTCTCTGTATCTCTCTCTAATTAAAATATTTTTAAAAGAAAGTTTGTTTTAGAACAAACTTAAACTCAGATCAGTAGTCTTTTTTTCTTGCTGCCCTTTTTATTGTTGTCATTGCTGTTGTTGGATAGGATGGAGAGAAATGAAGAGGGGAGAGACAGACAGACACCGCAGACCTGCTTCACCGCCTGTGAAGAGACCCTCCTGCAGGTGGGGAGCCGGGGGCTCGAACCAGGACCCTTACGCCGGTCCTTGCGCTTTGCACGCTTAACCCACCTTCAAGATAAAAGTGTCACCACCCAGATGGCCAAGGGACTGTGACCTCAACAGCCCTGCTTGTCCGATCACCTGACCCAGTCCAAGCCCACCAGGCCCGAGCCCCAACCCCGGCCTCCTTGTCCTTCTCTGCTCTCAGAAGCCTTCCCAAGCAAAGGTGGGGTACCGAGGGCCCCCCTCCCACCTCTGCTCTGTTCCCCTCCCCCTTCTGGTGGCGCTGGGGTGGAACCCGGAGCCTCTGGCATATGGGTCCTGGGCTCCACCTCCCGGCCCACGCTGCCTTCCTTTCTCCAGAGTCTGTGACGCTCGGTCTCTGCACACCAGGCGGCCAGAGCCCACAGTGGCTGCACAGAGCTGGGCTCGCAGATCTTTGTGGGAACCACTCCTCCCCGGGAAAGAAGCCGATGGGGCTTAGGATTCTGCCAAGTTTGTGGAAGCTCAGCTCGCTCCTTGCTGGCCTCCCTGCCTGTGTCGGCCTTGGGACTCCACGGGGTCACCGGGTGGCAAGTGAGGCTCTTAGAAATATGGGACCGGGAGTCGGGTGGTAGCGCAGCGGGTTAAGCCACACGGCGCAAGGCACAAGGACCGGCGTAAGGATCCTGGTTCGAGCCCCGGCTCCCCACCTGCAGGGGAGTCGCTTCCCAGGCGGTGAAGCAGGTCTGCAGGTGTCTGTCTTTCTCTCCCCCTCTCTGTCTTTCCCTCCTCTCTCCATTTCTCTCTGTCCTCTCCAACAACGAAGACAGACAACAATAATAACTACAACAATAAAAAACAACAAGGGCAACAAAAAGGGAATAAATAAATTTTTTTAAAAAGAATTTTTAAAAAAAGAATTAAGAAAAAAAAGAAAGAAAGATGGGACCATGGGGCTGCGAAGGCATGGCCACAGCGTGTAAGGAGGGACCAGGCGGTGGCACCCTGGTGAAGGCACACCTCACAGCACTCAAGGACCCAAGTTCAAGCCCCTGGTCCCCACCTGCAGAGAGAAACTTCCTGAGCGGTGAAGCAGGGCTGCGGGTGTCTCCCTGTCTCTCTCCCTCTCTCTCCCTTTTCTCAATGTCTCTGCCTCTATCCAAGAATGCATAAACAAATAACATTTGAAAGAGAGAAAAGGAGAGGGCATGGAGCAGAACACAGATAGCAAGAACGTCTTCCAGGCCTCTCGCCTCCGAGGAAGAAAGAGCCGCCCAAGGGCAGTGTGGCCCGGAGCAGAGGAGACAGATGCCCGGACACCTGCAGCCGCGTCCAGCAGCCTCCCCGCCTCAGAAGAAGACGTTCTGAGGACGCGGGGACGGCCCGCCTGTGGGTGCGGGCACGCCCACCGTGTCTGCTGGTGTCTGCTGCCATGCCAGGCCCCGTGTGCCCCGTGAGGACCCCGTACCTTCGTAGCGAGACCCGTCTGGGTAGATGAAGATGCCTTGGCCGTGCTTCTTGTTTTTGTTGTACTCGCCAATGTACCGGGCACCGGACCTGAACTTGTAGGTCCCCTGAAAGGCCCCGCCCGGTGTACAGCCCGACCGGCCCGGCCCAGCGCCCAGCGCCCAGCGCCCAGGGGGAGCCGCCCGCCCGCCCGCCCGCCAGCTCTGACCTGGCCGTGCCTCTGCCCGTTCTCGTACTGGCCCTCGTACGTGTCCCCGTTGGGCAGCCTGGCCCTCCCATGCCCGTGGCGCTCACCCGCCTCGTTCCGCTCGCCCTCATACTCCTGGGAAGGAGAGCAGAATGGCCGCAGCGCTGAGCACTTTATACACGGTACCCTCTGCTCTTCTTTTCAGAGTGACAGACAGCCACCCAGTCAGTCCCCTCTGAGCTCTCCAGAGGCTGCACACGAGTCACACGTGGGGGCCGGGCGCTGGCGCACCTGGTGAAGCTTACTCACATTAGAGTGTGTAAGGACCTGGGTTTGAGCCCCTTGTCCCCATCCACAGGGGAGAAGCTTCAGGAGCGGTGCAGCAGGGCTGTAAGTGTCTCTGTCTCTCTCCCTCTCTGTCTCCCCCTCCCCTCTCAATTCCTGTCTCTATCCAACAATAGATAAATAAAAACATAAAAGAGTCCGGCAGGAGAAGCAGCACAGAAACGCGGTGAAAATGGACATCGCTCCCAACCCAGCAGTCCCTCTCTGGGGCATTTACCCAGAGGACACTCAGACACTCATTAGAATCACTAGTTAGGGGCAGAGGGTAGATCGCATAATGGTTCTGCAAAAAGACTCTCATGCCTGAGGCTTTGAAGTCCCACGTTCAATCTCCTGCAGCACCATAAGCCAGAGCTGAGCAGTGCTCTGGTAAAATATAAATAAATAAATAAATAATATACATAAATAAATATTTAAAAATCACATAAAAAATAAATAATAACTCTTTAAAAAAAAAGAGTCACTAATTAGACACATCCCCCTGCCTATGCTCACAGCTGCACTGCTCACAACAGCCAGAGACTGGAAGCAGCCTAGACACCCATCCACAGATGACTGGGTAGAGAAGTTATGGGATAGAGGCTTCATGGAATACTACTCTGCAATCAAAAAAGATGGCATTGTGTCCTTTAGGGTACTTTTCCCCTATTTATTTATTTATTTATTTGTGATTAAAAGTGGGTTATAAAATCGTAAGATGGTGCGAAGTGCAACGACCAGCGTGAGGATCCTGGTTCAAGCCCCGGCTCCCCACCTGCAGGGGAGTCGCTTCCCAGACGGTGAAGCAGGTCTGCAGGTGTCTGTCTTTCTCTCCCCCTCTCTGTCTTCCCCTCCTCTCTCCATTTCTTTCTGTCCTAGCCAACAACGATGACATCAACAACAACAACAATTATAGCTATAACAATAAAACAACAAGGGCAACAAAAGGGAAAATAAATAAATAAAATTTTTTAAATCATAAGATGACAGAGTGTAGTTTCACACTGCATCCAACAGCATTTTGGGACAAAATTAATGGAACTGGAGGTGATTATGTTTAGTGAAATAAGTAAAGCGGTTAAGGACACCACCACTCATATGTGACTCATATGTGGACTCTAGAGATCTGAAATACATGAACTTAAAAAAGAAGGCAAAAACAGAAGTGACCAGAGTTTCTGTGAGACTTGGTGAGCACTCCCGTGGTTCTCATGGCGGGGCAGGCACAGGGCTGTGGTGGTGGCTGTGCTGTGACCCCCGTCACCTTACAATCTTGTCATCCACTGTTCATAGCGAGGAAAACGGGTGTGAGGGAGGAGGAGGAGGGGGAGGATGAAGAGGGAGAGGGGGTGGGGGAGGGAGGATGTAGAGGGGGAGAGGGGGGAGGAGGGAAGGAGGAGGAGGAGGATGAAGAGGGAGAGGGGTGGGGGAGGGAGGATGTAGAGGGGGAGAGGGGGGAGGAGGGAAGGAGGAGGAGGAGGATGAAGAGGGAGAGGGGTGGGGGAGGGAGGATGTAGAGGGGGAGAGGGGGGAGGAGGGAAGGAGGAGGAGGAGGATGAAGAGGGAGAGGGGTGGGGGAGGGAGGATGTAGAGGGGGAGAGGGGGGAGGAGGGAAGGGGAGGAGGAGGATGAAGAGGGAGAGGGGTGGGGGAGGGAGGATGTAGAGGGGGAGAGGGGGGAGGAGGGAAGGGGAGGAGGAGGATGAAGAGGGAGAGGGGTGGGGGAGGGAGGATGTAGAGGGGGAGAGGGGGGAGGAGGGAAGGGGAGGAGGAGGATGAAGAGGGAGAGGGGTGGGGGAGGGAGGATGTAGAGGGGGAGAGGGGGAGGAGGGAAGGAGGAGGAGGAAGAGGGAGAGGGGGTGGGGGAGGGAGGATGTAGAGGGGAGAGGGGGGAGGAGGGAAGGAGGAGGAGGAGGATGAAGAGGGAGAGGGGTGGGGGAGGGAGGATGTAGAGGGGGAGAGGGGGGAGGAGGGAAGGAGGAGGAAGAGGATGAAGAGGGAGAGGGGTGGGGGAGGGAGGATGTAGAGGGGGAGAGGGGGGAGGAGGGAAGGAGGAGGAGGAGGAGGAAGAGGGAGAGGGGTGGGGGAGGGAGGATGTAGAGGGGGAGAGGGGGGAGGAGGGAAGGGGAGGAGGAGGATGAAGAGGGAGAGGGGTGGGGGAGGGAGGATGTAGAGGGGGAGAGGGGGAGGAGGGAAGGAGGAGGAGGAAGAGGGAGAGGGGGTGGGGGAGGGAGGATGTAGAGGGGGAGGGGGGAGGAGGGGAGGAGGAGGGGGTGGGGAGGGGAGGATGTAGAGGGGAGGGGGAGGAGGGAAGGAGGAGGAGGGAAGGAGGAGGAGGGAAGGAGGAGGAGGGGGAGGAGGTAAGGAGGAGGAGGAGGAGGAGGAGGAGGACAGACATGCTGCACCCCGAGGAGGCCGCCCCCATGGAGACCCACTCCAGCGCGGTGCGGAGGCCGGGGAGAGGCGGAGGGAGGCATGCAGAGCCGTGGCCGGGCTCACCCCACCCGCCCTCGCCGGCGCTCTCACCCCAAGATCATTCTCTCCCTCCTCCTCCAGCTCCTCCGAGCCCAGGTCCGACATGGTCTCGCCGCCGCCCGGATGCTGGGTCCAGCCGCCGGGTACCCGCCTCCGCGTCCGCCGTCGCCATGGAGACGCGGCCAGCACCGCCTACCTGGCTGCTGTCATAGCAACGGGAAGCTTCCGCCAATCGGCGCCCGGGAAGCGAAGGGGCGTGGCCCGGGAGGGGAGGAAGAAGGAAGAGCCACCGGCAGCTGTGCTGCCATAGCAACCAAGAGGCGCCTCGACCAATCGGCGTCCTGGAAGCGGGAGGGGCGGGGCCGGGCGGCCGGGCGGCCGGGGTGCGCGTCGGCTCCCTAAGTGGCGGGTCCTGGGGTCCCTTGATCAGCTGCTGGGCGACCGTGCCGGGAGGAGCCACCTCTGGAGCAGGGCTCAAAAGGGGAGAGGCTGCAGGCGAGCAGGCCCTGGGTGGGCGTCCCCCGGCTCTGCCTGGGCAAGTCGCAGCACCCTCAAAGGCTGGCTAAGGCGATGCTTCCAGATCCCTAAGGGCGCCTGGACAGAGGGAGATGGGACCCGGAGCAGGAGAGGACTTCACCCTACGGAGCACGGCTCTGCCACCATCGGCCAAGCCGTCGTCTTCAAAGGTCTGAGCGTGATGAAATGTAATGTTTAATTTTTTTCTTTTTTTTAATTTTTTAATATTTATTTATTTTCCCTTGTTGTTGCCCTTGTTGTTTTTTATTGTTGTTGTCGTTATTATTGTTGTTGTTACTGATGTCGTTGTTGTTGGACAGGACAGAGAGAAATGGAGAGAGGAGGGGAAGACAGAGAGGGGGAGAGAAAGACAGACATCTGCAGACCTGCTTCACCGCCTGGGAAGCGACTCTCCTGCAGGTGGGGAGCCGGGGGCTCAAACCGGTCCTTGCGCTTTGTGCCACCTGCGCCTAACCCGCTGTGCTACCGCCCGATTCCGTAAAGTTTAATTTTAAGTGATGGACTGACTGTCATGTATTCGCCATATTTTTCTGGCCAGGTCTGCTCAAGAGGAAACAAACGCAGAGCGCCCGCGTGGGGCCGGCCGACAGTTCTGAGCCCCGGAGCCTGGGCTGGGCCCCACAGCTGGTGTGTCAGAGACAGAGGCTGGGGGAGGTCTGGCCGTGGAGACCGGGAGGGCTCAGTGCTGGGTGCGACGGAGGCCCCAGAAGGCCGACAGGGGCCGAGCAGAAGCGGCCAGGTGCAGGTCCACCTTCCTCTCCTGGTCCTGCGCGGGGCGTGGGGAGCCATACGCTGTCCAGGGGTCGGCAGGGCAGCGGGCTGGGTCCCGGAGGGCAAGCTCAGTGCTTCTGGCCTCCCGGACGTCCTACCGCATACAGGCCGCCCGTCCCTCAGCGATGCACCTCGCAGATGAGCCTGTAAACGCTTCTCCTCCTCAGCGTAAACCCCCTGAGCTGTGACGCTTCCAGTAAGAACGCGTAGCTGCTGCTCAGGAAAACTGGCCGAAACGGGGAGGAGGCCAGTCCTCCGCCGACACCGCCTGCAGGATGCCCAGGCCCTGCCTGCGCTGTGCACAGCTGCCCTCCGGGCCGCAGCCTCCTCTCTGTAAACCGGGAGAGCAGGCCCCTCACCGTCTCCAAGGGCATCTTCCTCGCGCGCCGGCCGGCATCTGTCACGACCGCTCCACGCCGCGAGCGGCAAAGAGATTACACAGACATCGTGCCATTGGCGGACTTGCCCTCCATCCCGCCCGCAGGAGTCCTGCTTGTGCCAGGGCCCTGTGCCGCCCTCGTCTGTGCAGACAGCGGCCGGGCAGCGGCGCAGCCTCCTAGGTAGACAGGTCCTGAGCTGAGGGCAACGAGTGGGCACTTGCTGGCAGTTCTGATGCCAAACCCACCGGGTTAATCATCCACAGACTTCCCGGCCGCGGGACAACCGGGCGACTTCCGTTCCCCCAGAAACAATGGCACGATGGAGGTGTAATCTCAAGCCACATCCCCAGCCAAACACAAACACGGCGCTCCCTGCACAAAGCGCTGGTGGGCAGGCAGAGAACCACAGTCCCGCCGCTTGTTCGCTGCTCAGAGGACGAGCAGAGACTGGGGGCACTCGGTTATTTTCTCCTTTATGCAAAATGCCACCGTTGGCACGGTCACTGCAATTGAGACTCTTTATAACAAACCTGGGGAGTATTTTAGATACCAGAAATCTGCAAGGAAAATACGATCATTCCCCTTTGAGGGAGAGGGACCACAACACGGAAGCTTCCCTCACTGACAGGCAGGCAGCAAAGAAGCCTGCCGCCTGCCAGCTCCTCCACCAGCCCACACGGCAGCTTTAAGCACGGCGAAGCACAAGTCAGAAATCCAGCTTTCTGGTGTCCGCTTGCTGCGTGCTAAGTTCGCGCGGTGCTGGCCATGCCCGGGGATCCGACGTGCGTTCTCTCCGTCAGCCCTCACTGCCGTCCACCATCATGAGCCCACAGGGAGCCTCGTAGAGACACCGCCAGTGGAATCCACGCCGAGCCTGTGTCAGCAGCTGCCGCCCTTAATCAGGACACCCCGCTGCCGCCTCCCCACCCGACGTGAAGGGAGGCTCCTCTGGGTGTGAAGCTGGACGAGGGCCACTGGCCTGCACCACAGAGGGACAAGCGGCCACCCCGCCTTTCACATGAAAAGAAACTGCTTTATCACCCTTCAAATTTGCAGGCAGAGCCGAGGGACCTTTCTCAAATAACATCCCCACCTCCCAGGAGTGATGGCTTCAGGTGGACGTGAGGGGGGGAGAGCAGGACGGGCTGGGTTTGAGGCCGTGGGAGAGGGTCAGAGCCCCCGGCCCTTCCACCTACTTCGACTCTACTCACACTTGACTGGCCCGCGCGGAAGCCTGTCTGTAAGCACTGCAAGTCCCCCGCCCTTGGGGGCCAGGCTCTAGGAGGCACCTCAGATCAGCTACCAAGCACAGAACCACCGGCAGCCCTTAGGCTGAAAGAGAAGTGGGGGAGGAAGAAAGAGAGAGAGAGAGAGAAAAGGAGGGGGTGGGGGCAGGCAGTGGCTTCAGCAGACCCGTTTCCTTCCGCCCGACCACCCGACCACATCCTGCCGGCCCTGAGACTCACAGCGGGACTTGTATTCTCTGCGAATGAGAGGCGTCCCCCTGCCCAGCCCACCTGCAGGCACCGCACTGAGTCCCAGGCTGAGCAATCGTCCAAGTGATAATCGAGGCACCCAGGACCAGGCCCCCTGCCCCGCGGTCACGGGACCAGACCCCAAGCTCTCCCCTGAGGCACGGACCAGCAGGCCGCCCACGGGCAGGGAACACCGGCCACCCGCCCTGTGAGCCGAGGAGCCCAGGAGGCTTGCCCAGGCAGATGCCCGGCACCCGGGCGCCCTGACCCTGACGTGACCTCACAAGTCCTCCAGGCTCCTCTGGGGAGCTGGCTCAGCGGCGGAGCGCAGGGCTTGCAGACGTGAGGGTCCGAGTTTGAGCCATGGGTCAGACCAGAGTGGTGCTCCGGTGCCTTCTCTTTTATTGACACATAGTTTTGTAAACTGCTTATGAGTAGCTTCACGAAGCCCCTTAAGTCCACCCTCCTCCCTTCGGGAGAGGGGAGGGAGAGGCGAGATTCACCGGGAGGGGTTCTAACATGCGAGGGTGCGCTGTCCACCATCTGCCATCACAGCTTCCCATGAGCTTCTAGCTGGAGTTGCCCATCATGCTCCAGTCAGTCTTTCCCATCATGCCCCAGACGTGGCTTCCCCCGGGCCTCTGGGAAGGCGTTCTTCCATCGTGCCCCAGGCAGCCTTTCCCATTACCCGCCAAGATGGGTTTCCCATGAGCCTCTAGGAGGGGGGTCTTCCATCGTGCCCCAGGCAGCCTTTCCGATTACCCGCCAGGATGGGTTTCCCATGAGCCTCTAGGAGGGGGGTCTCCCATCTTGCCCCAGGCAGCCTTTCCCATTACCCGCCAGGATGGGTTTCCCATGAGCCTCTAGGAGGGGGGTCTCCCATCATGCCCCAGGCAGCCTTTCCCACTACCCGCCAAGATGGGTTTCCCATGAGCCTCTAGGAGGGGGGTCTCCCATCATGCCCCAGGCAGCCTTTCTCATTACCCACCAGGATGGGTTTCCCATGAGCCTCTAGGAGGGGGGTCTCCCATCATGCCCCAGGCAGCCTTTCCCATTACCCACCAAGATGGGTTTCCCATGAGCCTCTGGGAGAGGGTCGGCCATCATGCCGCAGTGTTTCCATCACCTACCCCCAGTGGCTTCCCATGATCCTCTGAGAAGGGGCTCTCCCATCATGCCCCAGTCAACCTTTCCCACATCGTCCACCAGGAGAGACTTCCGTCACCCACCAAGATGGGCTTCCCATGAGCCTCTGGGAGAGGGTCTACCATCTTGCCCCAGCCGGTCTTAGTCTACCCCATCATCACCCAGGAGGGATTTCCCAGCAGCCCCTGTGGGCACCTGCGCAGAAACAGCCCTGAAATAAGGGGCCTCGGGCTACGGAGCAGAGGTGCCCCAGATCCACCGCCCACAAGGAGCCCGCGCCTTCCCCGCGGGGGCAGCGCCCCCAGACCCCGGGCAGAGCCAAGCAGGCCCGCGGCTCCACAGCGCAGGGCCCAGGCGGAGGGGCCCCATCGGGGAGACAGCTCAGTGTGTCAGGGCGCAGGACTTGCTGGGCCCAGCGGAAAACGGGGTCACTGAGAAGCAGAAGGCCTGGCAGGGGCGCAGGCACCACATGCTGGGCTCGCGGCACTGGGGGAGGCTCCAGGGCTGCGTGGCCGCCATGGGATGGTGAGACCGGACTCACGTACAAGGTCCTGGTGCCACCAGAGGAAGACGGCACTCTGGCCACCGGTGTTAGTTGCCACACAGAGCTGCAGGCGGGGTGACGGAGCCTTTTCCAGCCGTCTGTCTGTCTGTCTGTCTGTTGGCTGGCTCCAGGCTTCTGGTGCTGCAGCTTCCTCCTGAGGAGTCTGCAGGCGCCCCTGATGGTCCGGCTGGGTGACTGTGCCGGTCAGGAGCACGTCCCTGGGGGACTGGGTGCATTGAACGCTTGTGCTCACTCTTATTTATTTACTTATTTATTTAGTCTCACTTTTTTAATATTTATTTATTCCCTTTTGTTGCCCTTGTTTTTTATTGTTGTAGTTATTATTGTTGTAGTTATTATTGCTGTTGTTATTAATGTTGTCGTTATTAGATTGGACAGCGAGAAATGGAGAGAGGAGGGGAAGACAGAGCGGGGAGAGAAAGACAGACACCTGCAGACCTGCTTCACCGCCTGTGAAGCGACTGCCCTCCAGGTGGGGAGCCAGGGGCTCGAACCGGGATCCTTCTGTAGGTCCTTGTGCTTTGCGCCACGTGCGCTCAACCTGCTGCGCTACCGCCCGACTCCCTGTTTATTCTCACTTTAACCAGAGCCCTACTCAGCTCTGGCTGACGGTGGTGCTGGGGCTTGAACCCAAGACCTGGGAGCCTCGGGCAGGACGGCCCTGGGTGAAGCGTGCCTGTTAGCACCAGAGCACCAGGAGGGGGGCCTGGGCCTCGAGAGAGGCGGGCGGTCCGTCCACAGAGTCTGGAGAGCCAGAGACCACCTGCTCTTTCCGCTGCGCTGTCTGTCTGGCCTCGGTTCCGTGAGTCTTTAGATGAGAATTCCTCCCTCGGGCTCTCAGTCCGTCAGGTGGGCGTCTGCAACAGGTGTGTGCCGGCCGGCCGGGCGGGGTCTGTGAGGAGCAGACCCCTTGGGGACCAGCTGGACAAGGCCCCACTGGTCTTCCCCTCGGGTGGCGTCTGGGTGGGTCTCGCCCTGGGCTGCAGGTGTCTCTCTGTCTCTCTCTTTCTTTTTTAAATATTTTATTGGCTTTATTTATTTATTTGATACAGACAGCTAGAAGCCAAAAGACAAGGGAGTGAGAGGGAGAGAGAGAGAGACCTGCAGACCTGCCTCACCACTTGTGAAGCTTTCCCCCTGCAGGTGGCGGCCGGGGACTTGAACCTGGGTCCTTGTGCACTGAAACATGAGCACTCAATGAGGTGCACCGTCGCCTGGCCCCCTCTCTATGTCCTCCTCCCCTCTCACTTTCTCTCTGTCACTATCCAATAATAAATAAATAAATAAACAAATAAATAAATAAAGGGAGTCGGGCGGTAGCGCAGCGGGTTAAGCGCACGTGGTGCCAAGTGCAAGGACCAGCGTAAGGATCCCAGTTTGAGCCCCCGGCTCCCCACCTGCAGGGGAGTCACTTCACAGGCAGTGAAGCAGGTCTGCGGGTGTCTGTCTTTCTCTCCCCCTCTCTGTCTTCCCCTCCTCTCTCCATTTCTCTCTGTCCTATCTAACGACAACAACAACATCAATAACAATAAAAAGTGAAACTTGGAAATAAAATAGTTTTTGGAGGGAGCAGGTGGGATAGCATAGTGGTTCTGCAGAAGGCTTCCCAGTTAAGCACACACAGTACTAAGAGCAAGGATCCACTCAAGTATCTGGGTTCAAGCCCCTGGCTCCCCACCTGCAGAGAGGAGACTTCATAAGCAGTGAAGCAGGGCTGCAGACGTCTCTCTGTCTCTCTCCCTCTCATCTCCTCCTCCTCTCTCAGTTTCTGTCTGTCCTGTCCAATACAAAATGGAAAAAAATGTCCACCAGGAGCAGTGTCTTCATAGTGCCGGCCCCAAGCCCCAGTGGTAACCCCGGAGGGAGAGAGAGAGGGAGGCAGAGAGAGAGAAAACCGGAGTGCCACACTGGCACAGGTGTCTACTGGGGAGCTCTTGCTCACAGCCCAGCGCTCTAACCACCGTACCATACCGCCTCCTGGTCACTGCTTATTCTTAAAGATGAGCTTCCTGAATATCTGTGTCGGGGAGGGACAGGCTCGGCTCTAGCACAAGCAGTGGTAGCAGGACTGAACCCAAAGCCCTGGGGTCCCGGGCAGGATACGCGGTCTCCCCTGCCCCTGGCAGACGCCTGCTACCTTGAGGTTTCGCAAGAGCGGGGCAGGGCTCACTCTGGCACCGGCAGTGCCCGGGAGTCCAGAGCCCTGCGCCCCCTCCCGACAAACCCCCCACCCCGCCTCACTTTACAATGTGGTTAGTTTCTGTCGTGAAACAAAACAGCGGTTTAAAAATGTGATTTATTTGGACGTTTGACAAGAATCCACTGTGTCTACAAATGAGCCAGGTTTGAGCCAAGCCCCCACCGTATTAAGTAACCTTTGATGCCGTGGTCTCTTTCACTCCCTCTACTTCTGTGTCTCTAGCTAGAGAAAAAAAAAGGTCTAAATGTTGACTCAGTGTAAAAAGGTATGAGTCCTAAATACACGTTTATGAAGACAGGCAGAGAGAGAACCAGACACACTCCAGCCCACATGCTGCCAGGGGCTGAACCTGGAGCCTCGGCTTGACAGTCCAGTGCTCGGCGATGTGTAGGGACTGAAGCCTGCCACGTGGCCAGGCGGCCGTGGTGACCGCTGGGGAGGGTGAGGGAAAGCTGTTTGAATCTGGGGTTGGGGGTTGCCATTTCCGGCAGGAGAAAAAGGTCGGGCAGGAAGTGGCAGATTGTGTTTACGGCGTTTGCATGACAAAGGCCAAACCCTTCCTGGGGACAGGAGAGGCCTGAGTGAAGGATTCGCAGGGCGGAACCTGGGCGGCACACGTGGCAGGTCCCAGCACAGACTCACGCCATCTCTCATCTCTGGGAGCAAAGACCCAGGGCCGTGGGGTGATGGAGCAGACAAGGTGCAGGGCTGGGCGGCGGCTCACCTGGCGGGGAGGGGCACACGGCCCCCAGGCCCTGGGTGTGAGGGGCTGACCAATAAAAGGCTGCAGGGGGCTTCCTGATCGCCCGCCCGCCCGCCCAGGTGCCGGAAGCCTGCGAGCGAGCATCTCATCTCCCCAGTGTTTCCTTCCACGAGCGACGCACGCAGCCCCGGGGAGAGCTCGGCCTAGAGCCCAGGAGGCCCCAGGTTCTATCCGCAGCACCACCCTTCACCAGAGCTGCTCTCTGCCCCTCGTAAAAAACAAATAAGTCCCTTAAAAAAAAAAAAAAAAAAGAACCCACTTCCTTATAAGTAAGGGGTGGGGAGCAAAGACAGAACAGTGCTAGGTGAGATTCTTGGAGTGAGAATCAGAAGCAGCTTCTGGTGCCGAGTTCACCTGGGGGCCAGGCTCAGGGTGGGGGTGGGTGAGGTCGGAGGGAGCCAGATGAGGGTCACCTGGGGAGCCCCTCCCAGTGTGTCCTGTGGCACTCGGCTGGGATGCGGCCTGGAGGCCAGCTGGGCGCTGAGTCGGGTGGGGCCCCTGGTGAGCCTCTGGCCTCGGGGTGGGGTGCGGTGCCCCCGGTGGGCCTTTAACACCCCCCCCCTCCCTGCCTGCCCGTCCTTCCTACAGGCAGCTCTCCGGGGCAGGACTGCTGGGCCCAGGTCGGCCATCCCCCGAGGAACTGGGACTGAACTGGGGACGGGGTGCGAGTGGGACAGGGGTCAGCCAACCCCTCCCCCAGCCCGGGCAGCCGCTAGGTGGCTGCGTGTCCCCCGCAGGTGCCGGCCACCCGCCTGGGGGCGCCCGCCGTGCCGGGGCCGTGGGGGGGCGCACCTTCTGCCCGCCTGGGTGTCCCTGTCGAGGCCCTGGGAAGTGAAAGGCCGGCCGGCCGGCCACCTCCCGCACCAGGAAGTGGACAGCAGGAAGCGACCGCGGTGGCCGTAGGCAGCACAGGTGAGCCAGGGGCCGGGACGGCTGCGATCTGGGGGGCGGGGGGGGGGGGGCTGGACCCTGGCGCCTGGCCCAGGAACTCGGAACCGGAACCGGAACTCAGGGCCCCACCTGCCATGGGGGTGACTGGCAGGGAAGCGGACGCCCACCTCCACCATGCTTGGTGGGTTTTGGGGAGGGTGGTCTGGGGGGAGCCTCAGAGAGACAGGGGACGCCCGGTGTCCCCACCCCAGCTTGGGGCAGGTCCCTGCCTGAGTCCCCGCCCCCTCGCAGTGACAACCAGGTCGCAGTCGGGCGTGACAAGGCAACGTGGGCGTGCCCACTCTGTCCCCACCGTCCCCGGGCCCAGCTGCGGGGTCAGCCACCCGTCCCCCCCTCCGAGCCGCTGGGACGCCTCCCTCTAGAGCCCCAGGGCTTCACCCCGGCCCCGCCCCTCCCCAGCCGCCACCCCCCTGCCGGTGACGCCTGTGACGGTGACGGTGACGCAGGGTCTGCCCCGCCGGTGGCTGGGCCCTGGAAGCCCTCCCCCACAGGGTGTGCTCTGAGGAGGTGGCTGCTTCCTCTGTGCCCCCAGCCGGGGGTCCTGGGCCCCAGAGCTTCTGGCTGTCTGCCCCCCCTCGGCAGTGACCCCCGGACCTCAGCCCCCTGCCCAGAGTGTTGGGGGGGCTGTCTCTGTGAGGGCACTTCACCCACCCGTCCAGCCTTAAAATGAGACCCCTCTGAAGGACACTTGGCCCTACTGTCATTACCTCGGGCTGATGGTGCTGGGGCTCAATCTGGACCTCAGCCTCAGGCAGGGGAGTATTTCTTTGTAATATGTGTTTATGGAATGGGAGAGGCAGAGCATAGACAGATAGGCGATAACAGATGACAGATAGATAGATAATCAGGGCCTGCTGAGCTCTGGCTGACGGTGGTGCTGGGGATTGAACCTGGGACCTCAGCCTCAGGCAGGGGAGTCTGTTTGCAGAGCCCCTCCCCCAGCCACTGCTTTCTTCCTCCTGTTACTATTGTTCTTTTTTTTCTTTTTAAAGAATTTATTTATTTATTCATGAGAAGATAGGAGGAGAGAGAAAGAACCAGACGTCACTCTGGCACATGTGCTGCCGGGGATCGAACTCAGGACCTCACGCTTGAGAGAGTCCAATGCTTTATCCACTGCGCCACCCCCCCGGACCACTTTCCTCTTACTGTTGTTGTTGTTTATTTTCCCCAGAGCCCTGCCCAGCTCTGGCTGATGGTGGTGCTGGGTTTTGAACCTGGGACCCCAGAGCCTCAGGCTGGAGGTCTTTCTGTACGGCCGTGACGCTGGGTACCCAGCCCTTACTTGAGAGAGTGAACGAGGCCACAGCACCAAAGCTGCCTCCAGTGAAGGGAGGGCTGGCTCGAACCCGAGTCACTCAGGTGACGAAACAACGCGCCGTCCAGATAAGCTAGTCTGCTCGGCCTCAGGCGGCGGTTCGGTCCCCTGGGTCCCACGCGAGTGGGTCACTGTGACAGTCACTCCCCCGACCCCAGTGCCCGAGCAGGGGTCTCGGTCCCTGTGGCTGTGTGTCCTGGGCACCCGGCAGAGCCCCTGAGAGCCTGGCCGTCACTGCTGGGGGCAGGGGCCACCCAGGGACTGCAGGGCTGGTATCTGGGGCTGAAACTGGGTGCCTGACCCCTCCTGCTGGGTCGTCAGCAGCACCCAGGAAGAGGTCTCTTCCGTTCTGCTAGAGGGTGCGGTGGCAGGGCGGCAGGTCTCCTGGAGTGCTTGCCTGCTTGATGCCTCGGGACACCTGCCCCCCCCACAGCCGGGGCCAGGCCACGCACCTGCACTGGGTGACCCGGTCTTGGTGGCCTGACCACTCTACTGGGTGGGCCCCTCAGAGGCCCTACAGGGAGATCTTTTATTTTTTTTAATGTTTATTTATTTTCTCTTTTGTTGCCCTTTTTTATTCCCTTTTGTTGCCCTTGTTGTTTTATTGTTATAGTTGTTGTTGTTGTTATTGATGTCATTGTTGTTGGATAGGACAGAGAGGGGGAGAGAAAGACAGACACCTGCAGACCTGCTTCACCGCCTGTGAAGCGACTCCCCTGCAGGTGGGGAACCCGGGCCTCAAACCGGGATCCTTACGCTGGTCCTTGTGCTTTGCGCCACCTGCGCTTAACCCGCTGCGCTACCGCCCGACTCCCCAGGGAGATCTTTTTAACTGTGCCTCCCTTTCCAGCCATGGCCTGGTGCCCGGGGCTGGGTGTGAGCTGAGTCCCGGCTGCAGGGCCCAGAGGCAGGTATGACATGCCTCCCTCCCTCCTCCCCCGCCAATTCCTCGAGCTTTCTCTCTTCCTTTCCTCATCCTTCCCCGTCTAATCTTTTTTTTATTATTTTTTAAAAATATTTATTTATTTATTCCCTTTTGTTGCCCTTGTTGTTTTATTGTTGTAGTTATTATTATTGTTATTGATGTCATCATTGTTGGATAGGACAGAGAGAAATGGAGAGAGGAAGGGAAGACAGAGAGGAGGAGAGAAAGACAGACACCTGCAGACCTGCTTCACCGCCTGTGAAGCGACTCCCCTGCAGGTGGGGAGCCGGGGCTCGAACCGGGATCTTTATGCCGGTCCTTGCGCTTTGCGCCACCTGCGCTTAAGCCGCTGCGCCACCGCCCGACTCCCCCGTCTAATCTTCGTTAGCACACACAGAGAGCCCCACAGCCTCCCTCTGGCCCCCGCGAGGCCAGAACTCAGGACTCAAGCTGGAGTCAGGCACCCCCCAGTGCCCCTCCCAAGCCGGGCAATTGTATTTATTTACTTCCTGTGGTCATCAAGGCTCCACCCAGAGCAGACTAACAGACAGAAAGAGAAGGCGGGGCCAGGCAGGGGCGCACCTGGCTGAATGCATAAGGACCCGGGTTCAAGCCCCTGGTCCCCACCTGCAGGGGGAAAGCTTCATGAGTGGTGAAGCAGGGCTGCGGGTGTCTCTCTGTCTCTCTCCCTCTCTATCTCCCCCTCCCTTTTCAATTTATCTGTTTCTATCCAACAATAAATCAGTAAAACATTGAAGAGAAGGCGGGAGACAGCCCAGCACATACCCCCCCCCAGGTCCTCTGGCCAGGTGAGCGGCCCTGACCGCCCACCCCGCCCCCGGCTTCTCGGTGGGCGCTATGAACCCACTGCTCCTGGCGGCCTTTTTGTCTATTCTGTTGGACAGGACAGAGAGAAACTGAGAGAGGAGGGAGAGATAGGGGGAGAGAAAGACACCTGCAGCCCTGCCTCACTGCTTGTGAAGCTCCCTCCTACACATGGGGGACTGGGGTCTCGAACCCAGATCCTTGTGCTTCGTACCGTGTGTTTAACTGGCTGTGCCGCCCCCCACACACACCCTTTTATTTGTATTTGAAGGTGCCGGCTCTGTGGCAGTTCACTGAGGGCTGGCG
Source organism: Erinaceus europaeus (assembly GCF_950295315.1). Lineage (NCBI taxonomy): Eukaryota > Metazoa > Chordata > Mammalia > Eulipotyphla > Erinaceidae > Erinaceus > Erinaceus europaeus. The sequence goes on from NC_080170.1 coordinate 125,664,197, forward strand.
CAGAGTCCCCTCAGCCATCGGGCCACCGCCATTGTGCACACTGAGGGGGCTCAAGCAGGGGCCACTCGCCCGAGGCAGAAATTCAGGGAGGCCATTCCCAGTGCAGAGGCGGGAGCCCCAATGCAGGGCCTTGCAGACGTGGCACTCAGGAGCCCCGAGCTCTGAGCCAGCTCCTCTCCTGGGCCTGCCCTGGGTCATAAGTGCCGGCTTCCCTGGCACTCAGCCGGGTGTAGGGGGGGCAGGACTTGCAAGGGGTGCTGGGGCAGGGACCCTCCAGGCAGGACAAGTCACTGACGCTCAACTTCTAAATTACATGGGAGCACTGTGCACAGCACCCATGGAGGGTGGGCAGGGCTATGGGATGTCTCCTCTCTCAGCACCAGGCACAGCACTCAGGGAGCCCATGGAGGGTGGGCAGGGCTGTGGGGTCTCTCCTCTCTCAGCACCATGCACAGCACTCAGGGAGCCCATGGAGGGTGGGCAGGGCTGTGGGGTCTCTCCTCTCTCAGCACCCTGCACAGTACCCAGGGAGCCCATGGTGGGTGGGCAGGGCTGTGGGGTCTCTCCTCTCTCAGCACCCTGCACAGCACCCAGGGAGCCCATGGAGGGTGGGCAGGGCTGTGGGGTCTCTGCTCTCTCAGCACCATGCACAGCACCCAGGGAGCCCCATGGAGGGTGGGCAGGGCTGTGGGGTCTCTCCTCTCTCAGCACCAAGCACAGCACCCAGGGAGCCCATGGAGGTGGGCAGGGCTGTGGGGTCTCTCCTCTCTCAGCACCCTGCACTGCACCCAGGGAGCCCATGGAGGGTGGGCAGGGCTGTGGGGTCTCTCCTCTCTCAGCACCCTGCACAGCACCCAGGGAGCCCATGCAGGGTGGGCGGGTGCGAGGGCAGCCCCCCACACAGCATGCCATCTCCCACCCCCACCGTGGGCGAGTGCACCAGCTCTACGGGCTCCCCGCTGGGTCCCTGAGCCCTGAGTGGACCCACTCAGATGCACGGGCTAGTGCTGGGCTTGCACCCGGGACCTGTGCCAATGCCCGGCTCTTCCGCCACCCCCAGGGCCCCCGTCAGACACCCCCGTCCTCCCGCAGGCCCGGGAGCCACGGCCCTCGTGAAGCGCCCTGACCAGCCCCCATGGCTCCGCTGCCCCCAGGCGTCTACTTCATGGTCTCCTTCTCCCGTGACCAGTGGTGAGTCCCTGCGGGGCCCGGGGGTCCCTCTGAGCGTCCTCGGCCTTTCCACAGAGCTGGCCTGGCACAGTCCCGGTCCCCGGAGAGAAGTCCTTGCCCCCTGAGGGCTCACTGCCCGGGCCATGCTGCCAGCTGCCCACTCTCTGCCCCTGCCCTCTGCCCTCTGCCCCCTGCCCTCTGCCCACTCTCTGCCCCCTGCCCACTTTCTGCCCCCTGCCCTCTGCCTACTCTCTGCCCCCTGCCCTCTGCCTACTCTCTGCCCCCTGCCCTATGCCCCCTGCCCTCTGCCTACTCTCTGACCCCTGCCCTCTGTCCCTTGCCCTCTGCCCACTCTCTGCCCTCTACCCTCTGCCCACTCCCTGCCCTCTGCCCTCTACCCACTCTCTGCCCTCTGCCCACTCTCTGCCCTCTGCCCTCTGCTCACTCTCTGCACTCTGCCTGCTCTGCCCTCTGCCCACTCTCTGCCTCTGCCCTCTGCCCCCTGCCCTCTGCCCTCTACCCACTCTCTGCCTCTGCCCTCTCCCCACTCTCTGCCCTCTGCCCACTCTCTGCCTCTGCCCTCTGCCCCCTGCCCTCTGTCCTCTGCCCACTCTCTGCCTCTGCCCTCTGCCCACTCTCTGCCTCTGCCCACTCTCTGCCCTCTGCCCACTCTCTGCCTCTGCCCACTCTCTGCCCTCTGCCCACTCTCTGCCTCTGCCCACTCTCTGCCCTCTGCCCCCGCCCTC